>NW_020328329.1:0-14133 GCF_001858045.2 Oreochromis niloticus
TCGTCTGAAGTACGGGAGTCAATTAAAAGTAACAAAAGAATTTGAGTCTAAAATAATGTTGTTTGTGGTGTGCAGAAATCGCGGCAGGAGGCCGTGTCTGAATTGTTGCAAACTGTGAAGTCAATTGGGGGGTTTAATTTGGTTTTATTTTTTCTGGGGAAGAGAAACTGCGGTATCCAGTCCGTGGCGCAGTTTGAATAATTCGTGAGGCAAATGTTAGGCTCACGATCTTCAGATCGCACAATGTCCTAGTTAGCTTGAGGTGTATAAGAGCGGACGGCACCCGCTCTTCGTGCTGATCAGGGCGTTGTCCTGAATCAGCAGAGGAAGTGTCTCGCAGAAAGTTTGAATGGGACTGTGAGAAGCATGAGGTGTGTGTGAGCCAGCCTCGAGGGTGGGTTCACAGGTGGAACAAAGGAGGTATAAATGTGTGTGTGTGAGTGAGAGAGAAAGAAAGGTGGGGGCGAGTGACCAGCCTGTGAGTGTGTGTGAATTCCTTGATGACAAAAGAGGGAGAAAAAGTAGATTTGTTGGTTTTCTGTGAAATAATGATAGTTAAGAAATCAAAGTGATCAAATAGGAGAAAGTGAACTAAAATAAAAAACCTAAACAGTGGATTAGCGTTAAGGTAATGATAAATTGATAAATTAATAGTGAAAAAAATACTCCTATACACCTTGTGTCAAAATTTGATTGATGACCCTAGCCTTGACCTTTTGACCCCTCCCTCCCCCACCGGAAGTGTGTAATTTGATCCTAAGCGTGACGAATGCATCCGGAGAGGGGAGGGGGGGGGACTCCGGAAGTGTGTAATATGATCCATAATCGCGACACCTGTTGCGCCCCTGTTGTGAGAAAAAAAATAAAAAAAGTTTTTAGAGGGAGGGGGGTCTGTGGAGGGAGGAGAATAAAAACAGAGAGGGCGCACTATCCTATGCGCAGACACAAGATGGATCCTTTCATTCTACAGCCCTGCGTTCCTCTGTACTTGGACGGGAAGAGATCTGCTCTCCCGAGGCCGTAAGCATGGGAGGCAGCAGCGGCGAGTGGTCTTCGTCGATTATCAGCGACACCCCGTCACCGTCTACAGTAACAGATCAGAAGCAACCAATGCTCCGCGGAAAGAAGGGAGAAATAAGGAGGTCTTCATGTTCCGCAGCCAGATACCGGCTCCGAGGAGCTTGCGGGGAGAATGGACTCTGCCTATTGAGGGCTGTGGAAAGTGGGGCTACGTCTTTGAGTATGACATATTCAAATACAGCATATTTACTATTGAAGGCCTCAATTTTGACCCTACCAGAAATACTCCGGAAGTGTCTAGTCATTTCAGACCTGTGCACCATGTTCCATAAGCATGAGGGGGATCAGAGAGGGAGGGGGGATCCTGAAGCATAAGGGTGACGCAGCTGTTGAGTCAGTGCTGTATAGAGAGACAGAGCGGCATATAGAGCGGGGGAGGCAGGCGCTTGTGATGAAAAGAAGAACTTTTTACTCGCTTGTAACCTACAGGCCGCCACACCTCATTCTTGTAAAAAATAAATATCCTTAGTGAATACTTAGGAAACTTACTTAAACAATTAAAACACCCTCGGATGCGCTACCTCGTATGTGTAAAGTAAGCCTTAGTGGAAAAAAAAAGCGCCGCGCCCGTATTCAGAACTCCCAATCCCAAATATTTTTATTAAAACACCCGATGAGGTATGTTTTGTGCAGCCTCCTTATCAGACCAAAAGTAAAGAGTTTTTCTTCATTATTTTGAGCTACTTTTACAACAGGTTTTCTCAATAGAAAAACCCTCAAAGAAAACGGCCTTGTTTTACGCATATCGAGGAGGACTCAACAACCCCTCTAATTGTTATTAGTATTTCTTAATGCCTCCAGCAAAGAATTTCATATTGGCCTCAACTCATTGTACGTGTAAAATAACCCTTAGTGAAAAAAAGCACAGCGCACATATTGAGAACTTGAATAAGTTCCGTCGGTTCATCCCGGTCAATTGCCTCCGAGAGATCGGGATGCTTCCTCCGTCTCGTACCATAAACGTATGAAAAACCCCCCAGAGAATTTATTATTTTGGTAAGAGAGAGAGAGAGAGAGAATCGAACAAACTTTTCTACAACACAATATACCACTCCGGGTCAGGAGGGGCGATATAGCACGGACCGGCTGGATGACTACGCCGGATGGAAGCATAACCGGAAGCGTGGCAGGGAGTTTCCCTTTGACCTTCATCCTGCTCCATGATCAGCCGTTAAAACTTTCTCAATATTGCTGTAATGTAACAACAAAGTTAGTTTTTTAAGATCAGACAGGTCCCAAAACATTCCTTACACGCAGTCACTGAATTAGCATCTGTGGCACAAATAAGCTTCAGGGCTGACTTGTTTTTTAGAACTGACCTTTGACACTTGGATGTTGGCTTAATTTTTACACAAAGAGAAATTTGACCCTAATAATAAAAAACATGATACTGTGGTGAATACTTACCTCAACTTTGATGGGTTTTTTCACAGCTATTTATTTAGAAAAAAAGTAAAACACGTTACAAGGACACATGTACATTGCAGAGTACATGAATGGGAATTCCTCCTCTCTATACTTACACTCCTCCCTAACAAATGCCAAGTCATCATCTCCATATTGTGTGTCGCACTTTTCGAGTTTCATTGAAGTGTGCCCAAGTGCACAAAATGTAAAACAATGTATTAGTTTTTTAAGCCCCCGTTCCCGGTCTAACAAGATGCCATTCATTTAAGAGACTAATAATTTTTTGATTTTAATTGTGCTAACTTCAACGCAGTAACATTAAAATAAAATAGCAGAACTCATTTTTGTTGGACACAAGAACAACTCAAGCATATTTTTCGGGAGCCGGAACTAGGGCTTACAAGTTTGCCGTGCCCCTGGGACCAGTGCGAGGTTGTGCTGCAGATCCTGGCGTGGAGGGTCCGGACACTCCACAGCGCAGACTTTGCTATCCGCACAGAGCGTTGCTGGTGTGGCTTATGCAAAAGGACAAAACAGCTCCGGTAAGCATGTCTGTTGTAGCCTGCCCTTTATAAGTATCTCTTTGATTATTTAAACAGTGTTTAAATTGTGACTTGTTTGTTATCCAAAACATTTTATCTATGTTACTGATTTAAAATATACAGATATATATTTTTCAAGTTTTTAGCTTAAACAGACTCTTGAGCAAAATCCGTAATGGCATAACCAGTGTGCAGCCTAATGTACATCTTTTAAGTGTATGTTAATCAGTACATGAAGCGTACCTCTGAAAAGAGTCCATCATTTTGAATTTACTGATTTGTTTTTTAACCGCAGTTTTCACAAACTGCGGATGATGAAATCCTCTATTGTAGAAAATGTCTTTAAACTATCGCTGTTCCTACTTACTGAGCTACTGCTTTACTATGTGAATAAACAATTTGAACGAGAAAGGGTTTAAAGACACATTGAAGCAAAGGTAAAAACTTTGTAATGAAATTTATGTGACCGTTATTCTGAAATCCGACAGAGAGTGAAATCCAAGAGATGCTGCAAGCCTCTGCATTAATGATCTTTCTGTTTCTCTCCTTCTGCGTGTGTGTGTGTGTGTGTGCTCGCAGAGGGGAGGTCACGGCAGGAGTTCCCTGAGTTGACACGTATGAACCATAAAATCAGTTTGGACTGAGGAGCAGTTGGTGAACTACATTCAGTCCTGATGTAGAGAGTTGAAAATAGCTTTCTAGTAAAATCTGGTATCAGAAATAAACTGGGGAAAACAGCCCCCCCTAAAGGTTTTTGTTATGATTGTATTTGTGTACCTGTCAGTTTACAATGCTATTCTGCATCCAGCCGCTAGAGGGCGCATTACGCGCAGTGGTATCGAGTAGCGTTTTGGGGCACAGAGGAAGAATAAACCTTCCTGTTGTGAAACTGACATCAGCTCAACGTGTGTCCCGTTTTCTATTCTTTATCACAGGTTAGTAAATGCATTTAAATGAATGTATACTGCAGACCTTACAAACAGAGGATGTTGTTTATATTGGTAATAAGCGCAACTCGCTAAAGAAATGGATTCGTTCTGAGTTGTGTCCGAATTGTGGGTTAAGGCTGCAGGCTAAATGATGCTAATGCTAGCGGACTGGGCTAATGTGGGATACTGAGTGTGTGTGGGGAAGCTAATCTGACCTGTGAGAGACTTCTGGACTGTGAACTCTTAATGTATTATGTACTCTGATAAATTGATTTGATACTATGTTTTATTCTTCTGGTTGATGTTGTGGTTACAAGAACAAGTTTGTGGTTTAATATGAAGACATTTATAGAGTGTTATAAGGAAACTGTTTGATCAATGCTGACTGCATAGTAGTAGTGAACGCTGTTAAAGGAGCATTGCACTCTATATAGTTGTAGGTTGTATAAGAACAGTGAATATGTTTGTTTTATGTCAAAGACATTATTTTCTTGTAAAGAGTAAAATAGCTATATTAAAAAAACAGAAGTTATATTGTCAGTACAGTGGAAATACATTTCACATAGATAAGTTAGTGCTGAACGAGAATTAAAATGTTTAAAAACGAGTTAATTTTATGATGTTTGTAAAGGTAGTTAAAAATGAAGTACAGAGTACACTATTGTGTTTTTGTTATCTTTGTAAAATAAGTGTGTTTATTGTGATACATTGTGAATCTGATATTGTCAATGGATTTAAGCAACATTTTGTTTATGTTTTGTCAAAGTTGTATTGAGAGATTTATACAGTCTCTAGCTCAGGGAACTGTGGCCATGTATGGTAAACTGGACTGAAGCATAAGGCCATTGCTTTGCAGTTAGTGTGGTGATACCTGAAGCTGTTCTAAGCTGTTGTGAAGAATAAACCTTCCTGTTGTGAAACTGACATCAGCTCAACGTGTGTCCCGTTTTCTATTCTTTATCACAGCACCACACGTTGTTGAACAGGAAACCAGTTGCCCCTCTGGTCATCATTTTAGGGAGGCAACACTGACAAAATTACTTTTTTATCCAATGCATGCACAAGAATCCAAATCTCTGTATCACAATGATTTCGTTAAAGCCCTGGGGACAAATTACCGTAGATCATTAATAGGGAAGAAAAAAGGAGGATCACATCAGCAATGGGAGACAGAAGTCTTGACATGTGCTTATAACTTGAAACACAAAAAACCCAGTTACGCCTGGTAAGATTTATGGTATAAACCAGACTTTCACAGTCTGCATCTTTACAGGGATTTTTTCTGCTTTTTGTTCATTCCTAGTGTGATGTAAAAAAACAAAACAGAGCCCACTATTAGCTGCTTCCCCCCCCAAACAGTCAGTTGACTGAGAGAAATGCAATCCATTATTGTGAACGCTGAAGGAGATGTGCTCCATAGTCAAACTTATATTTCCTTAACTTACATCCTATGTTCTGTTTAATTCCGGCATCCCTTTGATGGAAATTGGTTAAACCATTGCTCAACTTATGTCTGAATGACGGCAGATAATTCTGATGAAAAGGAAACTGACCCCGTAAGCACTTTGCAGCTGAGTCGAGGGCTCGTGGAAATAAGGTCAAGGAGGTGTCCGGCGTGAGTACGGCCTGACATTCCATTTGGGACAGCTGCCGGACACATTAGTGCAACTCGGAGTGTGAGCAGCAACTCCTGTATACTGAACATAAGAAAAGTAATGTGTAGTGCTTCTTTTTTTTAAAAAGCCAAGACTCCAGGGCTCATGCTTTTGTCTCAGGCCACAAAGCCTGCTGTGTCAGACCTGGAGAGCAGCATGCTCACTATTATCCAAACTTTCCACCAATACTCGGGTCAGAAGTCCAATCTGAAGAAAGCAGACCTTAAAGAACTTATCAACAATGAGATGAATAATTTCATAGTGGTAAGATATCTTCTGCAAAGTGGGTGTGTTTATGACACGTAACTAGAACAATAATAATGAGCATGCATCAGTTTGTTGGCACGCAGCACAGTGTGTATTTAAATAAGAAAAAAGCTGCACAGAATTTCACAAACATTATTGATGAATTTAAAATTTACAAGCAAAGCATGTACAACTAACTGAGGTTGCTTGGGGCTATAGTGGATTTTTTTTGCTTCCTTTTCGAGCGTTGACATGCTGCACAGCTGAGTCTCAGAGATGTTAAAAATATATTAGATAAACTAACATTTTTCCTTCTATTCTGGTGTAATTAAAATTTAAGCCTAGTAGAGTTAGTGGTGATGCTACAGATTTATCAGTGTTATTAAATATACTGTCCATTTACTGCTAATGATGAGCATTAATGCAATTTTCCTGCTGAACAAAAATCAAGGAGAATGACACTCTGGATAAACTCTTCGCTGACCTCGACCAGAACGGAGATCTGGAGATCGACTTCAAAGAGTTCATTGCCCTCATCGCCATGGTCACCTCTGCTTGCAATGAACTGTTTGTTCCAAAGCAACAAAAGAATTAGTTTGCATGCACATGGATTACTCATTTAAAGAGAGTATGTGTTTTGTTTTTTTAGACATCCTTTGAGACTGGGAGACTATCATTAACCAAGCATCAGAGTTTGATACTTCTTTTTAGTATGGAAATGTTTGCTGAATACACGCACCAGTCACTTTATTAAGTACACCTATTCACCTGCTCATTAACACAAATATCTAATAAGCCAATCATAAGGCAGCAACTCAACAGATGTAGATATGGTCAAAATGACCTGCTAAGCTCTAACTGCGCATCAAAAGGGGGAAGAAAGGTCATTTAAGTGAATGTGGCATGGTTGGTGGTACCAAATTGGCTGCTCATCTGCTGGTATTTTACCACACAACCATCTATTATGGAAAAAGAGAGACTATCCAGTAAGCGGCAGCTCTGTGGGTGAAATACTATGTCAGTGTCAGAGGAGAATGGCCAGATTGATTTGCGGTAATAGGAAGGCAGCAGGACCTCCCTCTTTACAACCAAAGCATAGAATCTCTGAAGGCATAAAATTAAACCTCGAGCCTTGAAGCAGATAAACCACAGCAGCAGAAGGCTACTCCTATCGACTGAGGCCACAACATGCACAGGATCACCAGACTTGGACAACGGAAGACTGAAAAATGTTGCTGATCGGATGAGTGTAGATTTCCCCTGTGACATTTGGACAGTAGAGTCCGAATGTGATGTAAGCAAGATGAACTTTGGGATCTATGGATCCTGCAGTTCAGGCTGCTGGTGGTGAAATAGCGTGGCGGATATTTTTTGGCTATTTAGTACCAATTGGGCTTAAACACCACAGCCTACCAGTATATTGTTGTCGAACCTGTCGATCCCTTTATTACTACAGGGTACCCATCTCCTGATGGCTGACTGCAGGAGGAAAACACATGTCCCAAAGCTCAGATTGTCTCAGACTAGTCTCTTTAACAGGAGTTCAGTGTCCTCAAAAGCCTCCACAGTCACCCGACCTCAATCCACATTTGGGATGTGGTGGAACACAAAATTTGCATCATGGATGTGCAGCCAACAAATCTGCAGCAACTGTGTGGAGCTATCATGTCAATATCTCTGAGAAATGTTTCCAGCATCTTGTTGAATCTGTTTCACAAAGAATTAATGTAGTAATGAAGGCAAAAGAGGGTCCAAACAGGCACGACCAATGTATACCTAATAAAATGGCTGGTGAGTTTCTAATATAGCATGTGTGGAATATGTATTTGTGAAACAAAAAATATATATAATGGATGATACTTCCACATATTTGTCTGTCATTACAAACATGCACGTTCATCTGACAGAAATGATAATCTACAGCAGTACTGAGACATGTTTAACAGATGCTGCTTTACAACATGCTATATGTGACTGAACGTCACTTTGAAATGACTGCTCTGAAGGAAGAACGTCTCATCTTGGGTATTTATTTAATTTTTTTACTCCCCGCTCTCCCCTTGTGAGAAGAGGAGTCAAAAAGGTGACGAAAGGAAACAAGGATGCACAAACTGAGAAATGAGAACTGTGCTATCTTTAAGAAAGACAAATAACAGACATGTGTACATGTAATGCAGTCCAGTCAAGAAAATAACACCTATACTACTTGATGAGTATAACTGCAGCCGTACTGGCAGCCCAGCATCTGTGGGTCTAAACTGCTGAAAGCTTTTTCCTTTGTACTCTGCAGATTGACTCCTATTAAAATGCCTGTTTTGATAGCAACCAAGCAGCGACCTCTTGTGGCCCAAAAATTTTAAATTAGTTTATTTATTTATTATTATTATTGCTGTTCTTTTCACCAAGTTGCACACCAGTTGTGGACATCTTTCACAACTCTCTCAGACAAATGCAGGATTTCAGAATCCCGTTAATGATGGATTATTGTCCATGCGGTGATTCATCGCCTCAGATGGGTTTCCATAAACTCCAGGATCCTCTTCCAGGCATCTTCTTGAGCAGCAGCGTGGGGTGCGGGGTGACCTCCCCAGAGTGAATACTGCAGGGAAAAATAAACAACACATTTACTTACCATTTTATATGGTATCCTTAATAGAATTCAATAAGAGGACAACTTTAGCTCACATTTCTCTGGTTTGGTTTTCCATAGAGACGCTCTTGAACACGGTGTGTAGGGTGGCTCGATCAGGTGACCGGCGCCGGGATATGACAAACGGGTAAACTGATGAGATTTACCTGCAGACCTCAGGGCCTCCTCAATCTGATGACCAGTGATCAAAGTAAACAATGAAATAGTGTGCAGTCAGTCCACACAGACAATACACAAAAACCGCATTCAGGTGGATGTAAATAACTGTTGTATTCTTAGAATATTTTAACATGTTTCAATAGACATCACGAGGACTCCAAATAATATATACAGGACAACATAACATTTAAAATGTAATCTGTATTTATTATTAAAGTAATTTACCATCTGCATTCTCTGTGCTTGCAGCACACAGATCATCTTCACCCACTATGTACATGAGAGGACAGGTGATGTTCTCTACCTACAAAGAAAGAAAAAAAAAAAAATAAATAAAAATCAATAATAGAGAGCAGAGATTACTGAGCTCTATACACGTGTGCTTCTGTGTGCATGCGTGACGGGCAGAGAAGAACCTTCGTTTGCTCTCAGGGGGCAGATTATCCGGCAGAGAGACATTTCTGAAACTCACATAGCCTCGATCATCGACCTCCAATTTCTGGTCTTAAAGAGCAGAAGAGGACAGAGATGGTACTGTTTGTTATCATCTACTCACGAAATTGTTAAAAACAGTGATTACTATAACGTTAGCCCTGCAGTAGACTGACGACTCAACTAGATAAAAGCCCAGGTTACAGCTACGTTTTGCACGATGACATATTTTGTAATGTACACCACACACTGGATTTTAAAGACTCAAAATATGACTCAAGTTAAGACTTTCAACTTGGATTCATTAGGCTTTACGAGTGTAAAATTTACAAGAGCGATAGCAAAAACTTTAGAAGACAGCTAAATTGGGTGATGAGAGAATTATTTCCATGGTTATGATAAAGAACTTCACAACACCTAACAAGGTCAACACTCGACAGATATAGGTGTATCACTGTCAACGGCATGATTCAAGATCATTCTGTACCAGAATGACTGGGAGAGAAAAGTATGGCAAGGAAAAGGAAAAAGAGTCATGAAATGAAGCACATCATGTCATCTGGTAAATGTTACCCAGTCTGTTCAGGTCTGACACTCTCCCCGCACCCAGTAAAGAGGAGATGTGGAAACCTCTTTAGTTTCTTGCCACAGCAAAGCCAAATCAGTTTAACTGATTTAAAATGATTGTCAATAAATACCCCATAAATATCAGAGTAATTTCCTAATCTGATCCCTGTCTTAACTTTTGAGACATGTCGCTCCTATCAAATTCAAATGGACTTCATATTTTTCTCATTTTAGGGATTTTCTTTGCTCTATTGTGACTAAAGTAGGAGTTTAATATGCGCAAATCACTGCATTCTGTTTTTGTTTACATTATACACAGCATCCCAACTGTTTTGGAATTGGGGTTGTATATTGCACTTAAAGCATACTGTAAACATACTGTATAATTTTAAACTGAAACTCAACATAACCTTGCCCCAGTCAGGTTCACCATAAGTTACCACCATGATTTATCATGAAGAGAGCGCCACAATACCGAGGACAAAAACTTTAGCGCCTCAAACAAAGTACACTATTAAAAACAGTCCTTATATTCAAAATTATGTTAGACTGCCCATCTTAATGTGAGATTTCGTTAAAAATCCACTGTAGAGGTGTACAGAGGCCACGTTATTTAAAAAAGCACTGTACCTTTGAGTGACACCAGAGGTGATTGGTTCAAATAGACTGAATAATATATAATAATAATAATAATAATAAAACAGCAACAACAATAATAGTAGCCTCAGAGTAAAATCTAAAGTTACCAGTTACCTCTCAAACTTTTGCTCTTGCCATCTTCGTCCAACAGCGGGCTTCCTACTGCCCATTAATACAAATCAAACATGATGGCTGGAAAGGGAACAGATAAATGTTAACGTCATTCATAATCACCTATCAGATTTATTTTTCTGATGCAAACAACACTGTGATGATCATATTGCAGATTTCAAAACAGGCGAGTTTGGGATTCACTTTAAAACCAATCGTAGTGGCGATGCGAAGAGTCGGAACGACTCCATAGGAGAGGCCAATGACCCCAATTCTGTCTGCATCGACCTGACAGTGATCTTGAAGTAGCTGGAAGGCTGACTGACCAAACAAAATAAATAGGGACATTTCAAGAGAGTGGCAAAAACATTATAACAAATACAAGGCTGTTAGGATAAGATTTAAACTACTTTGAAATATGAATCGCCAACACTCATTATGTGTTGTGGTCCAGGTAAGTCTTTGTGCCCCATGTAAGCAACAGAAAGACTCGCAAAACCCTGGAGGCAAAAAGTGCAGAGCGGTACTCCAACAGTCCTCCACCATTCCACAGATCCAGCATAGCAGGAAAAGGGCCCGGCCTGCAGGACATCAGTATGTGAAGTTCAGTCACTGCTGACTAAGACGCTGCCATTAAATAATAATGTGCCATTTCAGTGAATGCTCACCCGGGGGTAAGAATAATGTTCCTACGATGATTGTTTTGACGGATCTCTATTCTCCTCACTCCTGGCGCCATGTACCAGCGCTCAGTGGTTACAGCTGCCAGCTCAGTCCTCTGCCCCTCACTGGGTGAAGTGTGGCCCTCCAATAAGGATGTTCACCATGTATGGGGTCTCCACGTTTCTTTCCTAAGCTGTGATCAAAAATCAGAAGATTCTCACTTTAACCATTTACACAGAGAAGAAGCAGTCAGTGAAGCCAGAAATGTAGAGTGAATGAGAGAATCCTCTAGTTGTATTTTAAGTGTGCAACATAACAGGCAGCTGGCTTTGAAACCACAAATTTTATTTTCTCAAGCTCTCGGGAAGCTTGTCTTCACCACCTGCCTCAAACCTTCTCTGCTTCCGAGTGCAGGCTCCAAAGCCCAGAAGAGTCCCATCGGCTCACAGCCCACATAAGAACCTCCAACTGAATGATCGCTGGTCACTATTCAGGTAAGAAAAGAGACAAAATAAAATGAAACGCTGCCTGCATAAAAGCCTGGTTAATATCTCTTCACGCAATCTTTACTGATTGTTGGGGTTTCTTTCTACAATATAAAGTGCTTGAAGCTACTGTTGATAAGAAATGGCATGCACGATATAAATAAAATTAAATTGAACTGAATTGAATTAATATAACATGACTGCCACAGGATGTCTCCACAGTAAACACATTAAATATTAACTTGTGACTTTTATCAATAATTACTTGCAGCTTGCAGATTAAAATGACAAACACTTTGTTCAATTTAATTTCAGCATGTTTGTTTGTCAGAGCTCTAACTGAGCCCAACAATCCCTTTAAGCTAACTAGTAATGACTTCATGAACTTCTTCACAAATAAATTTTTATCATTAGAGAAAAATTACAATAATCAGATGTAATATTATCTACAGCTACTTTTAGTACCATCGATGTTAAGTTAAACTCTTTTTCTCCAATTGATCTTTCTGAGTTAACTTCAATAATTAATTCTCCAAATCAACGTGTCTTTTAGACCCATTCCTACAAAACTGCTCAAAGAAGTCCTGCCATTAATTAATTCTTCGATCTTAAATATGATCAACCTATCTCTAATAATCGCTATGTACCACAGGCCTTCAAGCTGGCTGTAGTTAAACTTTACTAAAAAGCCATCTCTAGACCCAGCTGTCTTAGCTAATTATCGGCCAATCTCCAACCTTCCTTTCATATCAAAAATCCTTGAAAGAGTGGTTTGTAAACAGCTAACAATCATCTGCAGAGGAATGGCTTATTTGAAGCGTTTCAGTCAGGTTTCAGAGCTCATCACACACAGAAACAGCTTTAGTGAAGGTTACAAATGATCTTCTTATGGCCTCTGACAGTGGACTCATTTGTGCTTGTCCTGCTAGACCTCAGTGCAGCGTTCGATACTGTTGACCATAATATCCTATTAGAGCGATTAGAACATGCTGTAGGTATACAGGTACTGCACTGCAGTCGTTTGTATCATATCTATCTAATAGACTCCAATTTGTTCAAGTAATGGAGAGTCCTCTTCACACACTGAGGTCGTTATGGTGTTCCACAGGGTTCAGTGCTAGGACCAATTCTATTACATTGTACATGCTTCCTTAGGCAGCATCATTAGAAGACATAGCATAAATTTTCACTGCTATGCAGATGACACGCAGCTCTATCTATCCATGAAGCCAGGTACACACACCAATTAGTTAAACTGCAGGAATGTCTTAAAGACATAAAGACCTGGATGGCCACTAACTTTCTGCTTCTTAATTCAGATAAACACTGAGGTTATTGTCTACTCGGCCCTGAAAATCTTAGAAATATGGTATCTAGCAATTCTTACTCTGATGGCATTACCTTGGCCTCCAGTAATGCTGTGAGGAACCTTGGAGTCATATTTTGACCAGGACATGTCCTTCAATGCACATATTAAAACAAATTAGTAAGACTGCTTTCTCCATTTGCGCAGACTGCTTTCTTCCATTTGCGCAACATCTCTAAAATTAGAAATATCCTGTCTCAGAGTGATGCTGAAAAACTAGTTCATGCATTTATTACTTCCAGGCTGGACTACTGTAATTCTTTATTATCAGGATGTCCTAAAAACTCACTGAAAAGCCTTCAGCTGATCCAAATGCTGCAGCAAGGGTACTGACAGGGACTAGAAAGAGAGCATATTCTCCTGTTTTGGCTTCCTTCATCGGCTTCCTGTTAAATCACAATTGAATTCAAAATCCTGCTCCTCACATACAAGGTCTTAAATAATCAGGCCCATCTTATCTTAATGACCTTGTAGTACCATATCACCCATTAGAGCACTCGCTCTCGCTCTGCAGGCTTACTTGTTGTTCCTAGAGTATTTAAAAGTAGAATGGGAGGCAGAGCCTTCAGTTTTCAGGCCCTCTTCTGTGGAACCAGCTTCCAGTTTGTTCGGGAGACAGAACTATCTCTACTTTCAAGATTAGGCTTAAAACTTTCCTTTTTGCTAAAGCATATAGTTAGGGCTGGACCAGGTGACCCTGAATCCCCTTAGTTATGCTGCAATAGACGTAGGCTGCCGGGGATTCCCATGATGCATTGAGTTTTCCCTTCAGTCACCTTTCTCACTCACTATGTGTTAATAGACCTCTCTGCATCGAATCATATCTGTTATTAATCTCTGTCTCTCTTCCACAGCATGTCTTTATCCTGTTTTTCTTCTTTCACCCAACGGTCGCAGCAATGCCGCCCTCCTGAGCCTGGTTCTGCGGAGGTTTCTCCTGTTAAAGGAGTTTTTCTTCCCACTGTCGCAAAGTCTTGCTCATAGGGGGTCATATGATTGTGGTTTTCTCTGTATTATTATTGTGCTATCTACTGTATAATATAAAGCGCCTTGAGGCGACTTTTGTTGTATTTGGTGCTATATAAATAAATTGAATTGAATTGAATTGATTAATTAAAAGGTAAGCACGACCTGTTTATTTTCGAACCGTGCATATTGTTTAAATCCTAAATTATCTATTCGCTAAGTTCAGGGTGTCTCAG
>NW_020328330.1:0-23155 GCF_001858045.2 Oreochromis niloticus
TCCTTCTGCGTGTGTGTGTTGTGTGTGCTCGCAGAGGGAGGTCACGGCAGATTCCCTGAGTTGACACGTATGAACCATAAAATCAGTTTGGACTGAGGAGCAGTTGGTGAACTACATTCAGTCCTGATGTAGAGAGTTGAAAATAGCTTTCTAGTAAAATCTGGTATCAGAAATAAACTGGGAAAACAGCCCCCCCCTAAAGGTTTTTGTTATGATTGTATTTGTGTACCTGTCAGTTTACAATGCTATTCTGCATCCAGCCGCTAGAGGGCGCATTACGCGCAGTGGTATCGAGTAGCGTTTTGGGGCACAGAGGAAGAATAAACCTTCCTGTTGTGAAACTGACATCAGCTCAACGTGTGTCCCGTTTTCTATTCTTTATCACAGGTTAGTAAATGCATTTAAATGAATGTATACTGCAGACCTTACAAACAGAGGATGTTGTTTATATTGGTAATAAGCGCAACTCGCTAAAGAATGGATTCGTTCTGAGTTGTGTCCGAATTGTGGGTTAAGGCTGCAGGCTAAATGATGCTAATGCTAGCGGACTGGGCTAATGTGGGATACTGAGTGTGTGTGGGGAAGCTAATCTGACCTGTGAGAGACTTCTGGACTGTGAACTCTTAATGTATTATGTACTCTGATAAATTGATTTGATACTATGTTTTATTCTTCTGGTTGATGTTGTGGTTACAAGAACAAGTTTGTGGTTTAATATGAAGACATTTATAGAGTGTTATAAGGAAACTGTTTGATCAATGCTGACTGCATAGTAGTGAACGCTGTTAAAGGAGCATTGCACTCTATATAGTTGTAGGTTGTATAAGAACAGTGAATATGTTTGTTTTATGTCAAAGACATTATTTTCTTGTAAAGAGTAAAATAGCTATATTAAAAAAACAGAAGTTATATTGTCAGTACAGTGGAAATACATTTCACATAGATAAGTTAGTGCTGAACGAGAATTAAAATGTTTAAAAACGAGTTAATTTTATGATGTTTGTAAAGGTAGTTAAAAATGAAGTACAGAGTACACTATTGTGTTTTGTTATCTTTGTAAAATAAGTGTGTTTATTGTGATACATTGTGAATCTGATATTGTCAATGGATTTAAGCAACATTTTGTTTATGTTTTGTCAAAGTTGTATTGAGAGATTTATACAGTCTCTAGCTCAGGGAACTGTGGCCATGTATGGTAAACTGGACTGAAGCATAAGGCCATTGCTTTGCAGTTAGTGTGGTGATACCTGAAGCTGTTCTAAGCTGTTGTGAAGAATAAACCTTCCTGTTGTGAAACTGACATCAGCTCAACGTGTGTCCCGTTTTCTATTCTTTATCACAGCACCACACGTTGTTGAACAGGAAACCAGTTGCCCCTCTGGTCATCATTTTAGGGAGGCAACACTGACAAAATTACTTTTTTATCCAATGCATGCACAAGAATCCAAATCTCTGTATCACAATGATTTCGTTAAAGCCCTGGGGACAAATTACCGTAGATCATTAATAGGGAAGAAAAAAGGAGGATCACATCAGCAATGGGAGACAGAAGTCTTGACATGTGCTTATAACTTGAAACACAAAAAACCCAGTTACGCCTGTAAGATTTATGGTATAAACCAGACTTTCACAGTCTGCATCTTTACAGGATTTTTTCTGCTTTTTGTTCATTCCTAGTGTGATGTAAAAAAACAACAAACACAGAGCCCACTATTAGCTGCTTCCCCCCCCCAAACAGTCAGTTGACTGAGAGAAATGCAATCCATTATTGTGAACGCTGAAGGAGATGTGCTCCATAGTCAAAACTATATTCCTTAACTTACATCCTATGTTCTGTTTAATTCCGGCATCCTTTGATGGAAAATTGGTTAAACCATTGCTCAACTTATGTCTGAATGACGGCAGATAATTCTGATGAAAAGGAAACTGACCCGTAAGCACTTTGCAGCTGAGTCGAGGGCTCGTGGAAATAAGGTCAAGGAGGTGTCCGGCGTGAGTACGGCCTGACATTCCATTTGGGACAGCTGCCGGGACACATTAGTGCAACTCGGAGTGTGAGCAGCAACTCCTGTATACTGAACATAAGAAAAGTAATGTGTAGTGCTTCTTTTTTTTAAAAAGCCAAGACTCCAGGGCTCATGCTTTTGTCTCAGGCCACAAAGCCTGCTGTGTCAGACCTGGAGAGCAGCTGCTCACTATTATCCAAACTTTCCACAATACTCGGGTCAGAAGTCCAATCTGAAGAAAGCAGACCTTAAAGAACTTATCAACAATGAGATGAATATTCATAGTGGTAAGATATCTTCTGCAAAGTGGGTGTGTTTATGACACGTAACTAGAACAATAATAATGAGCATGCATCAGTTTGTTGGCACGCAGCACAGTGTGTATTTAAATAAGAAAAAAGCTGCACAGATTTCACAAACTTATTGATGAATTTAAATTTATACAAGCAAGCATGTACAACTAACTGAGGTTGCTTGGGCTATAGTGGATTTTTATTTGCTTCCTTTTCGAGCGTTGACATGCTGCACAGCTGAGTCTCAGAGATGTTAAAAATATATTAGATAACTACATTTTTCCTTCTATTCTGGTGTAATTAAAATTTAAGCCTAGTAGAGTTAGTGGTGATGCTACAGATTTATCAGTGTTATTAAATATACTGTCCATTTACTGCTAATGATGAGCATTAATGCAATTTTCCTGCTGAACAAAAAATCAAGGAGAATGACACTCTGGATAACTCTTCGCTGACCTCGACCAGAACGGAGATCTGGAGATCGACTTCAAAGAGTTCATTGCCCTCATCGCCATGGTCACTTGCTTGCAATGAACTGTTTGTTCCAAAGCAACAAAAGAATTAGTTTGCATGCACATGGATTACTCATTTAAAGAGAGTATGTGTTTTGTTTTTTTAGACATCCTTTGAGACTGGGAGACTATCATTAACCAAGCATCAGAGTTTGATACTTCTTTTTAGTATGGAAATGTTTGCTGAATACACGCACCAGTCACTTTATTAGTACACCTATTCACCTGCTCATTACACAAATATCTAATAAGCCAATCATAAGGCAGCAACTCAACAGATGTAGATATGGTCAAAATGACCTGCTAAGCTCTAACTGCGCATCAAAAGGGGGAAGAAAGGTCATTTAAGTGAATGTGGCATGGTGGTGTACCAAATTGGCTGTCATCTGCTGGTATTTACCACACAACCATCTATTATGGAAAAAGAGAGACTATCCAGTAAGCGGCAGCTCTGTGGGTGAAAATACTATGTCAGTGTCAGAGGAGAATGGCCAGATTGATTTGCGGTAATAGGAAGGCAGCAGGACCTCCCTCTTTACAACCAAAGCATAGAATCTCTGAAGGCATAAAATTAAACCTCGAGCCTTGAAGCAGATAAACCACAGCAGCAGAAGGCTATCCTATCGACTGAGGCCACAACATGCACAGGATCACCAGACTTGGACAACGGAAGACTGAAAATGTTGCTGATCGGATGAGTGTAGATTTCCCCTGTGACATTTGACAGTAGAGTCCGAATGTGATGTAAGCAAGATGAACTTTGGGATCTATGGATCCTGCAGTTCAGGCTGCTGGTGGTGAAATAGCGTGGCGGATATTTTTTGGCTATTTAGTACCAATTGGGCTTAAACACCACAGCCTACCAGTATATTGTTGTCGAACCTGTCGATCCCTTTATTACTACAGGGTACCATCTCCTGATGGCTGACTGCAGGAGGAAAACACATGTCCCAAAGCTCAGATTGTCTCAGACTAGTCTCTTTAACAGGAGTTCAGTGTCCTCAAAAAGCCTCCACAGTCACCCGACCTCAATCCACATTTGGGATGTGGTGGAACACAAAATTTGCATCATGGATGTGCAGCCAACAAATCTGCAGCAACTGTGTGGAGCTATCATGTCAATATCTCTGAGAATGTTTCCAGCATCTTGTTGAATCTGTTTCACAAAGAATTAATGTAGTAATGAAGGCAAAAGAGGGTCCAAACAGGCACGACCAATGTATACCTAATAAAATGGCTGGTGAGTTTCTAATATAGCATGTGTGGAATATGTATTTGTGAAACAAAAAATATATATAAATGGATGATACTTCCACATATTTGTCTGTCATTACAAACATGCACGTTCATCTGACAGAAATGATAATCTACAGCAGTACTGAGACATGTTTAACAGATGCTGCTTTACAACATGCTATATGTGACTGAACGTCACTTTGAAATGACTGCTCTGAAGGAAGAACGTCTCATCTTGGGTATTTATTTAATTTTTTTACTCCCCGCTCTCCCCTTGTGAGAAGAGGAGTCAAAAAAGGTGACGAAAGGAAACAAGGATGCACAAACTGAGAAATGAGAACTGTGCTATCTTTAAGAAAGACAAATAACAGACATGTGTACATGTAATGCAGTCCAGTCAAGAAAAATAACACCTATACTACTTGATGAGTATAACTGCAGCCGTACCTGGCAGCCCAGCATCTGTGGGTCTAAACTGCTGAAAGCTTTTTCCTTTGTACTCTGCAGATTGACTCCTATTAAAATGCCTGTTTTGATAGCAACCAAGCAGCGACCTCTTGTGGCCCAAAAATTTTAAATTAGTTTATTTATTTATTATTATTATTGCTGTTCTTTTCACCAAGTTGCACACCAGTTGTGGGACATCTTTCACAACTCTCTCTCAGACAAATGCAGGATTTCAGAATCCCGTTAATGATGGATTATTGTCCATGCGGTGATTCATCGCCTCAGATGGGTTTCCATAAACTCCAGGATCCTCTTCCAGGCATCTTCTTGAGCAGCAGCGTGGGGTGCGGGGTGACCTCCCACAGAGTGAATACTGCAGGGAAAATAAAACAACACATTTACTTACCATTTTATATGGTATCCTTAATAGAATTCAATAAGAGGACAACTTTAGCTCACATTTCTCTGGTTTGGTTTTCCATAGAGACGCTCTTGAACACGGTGTGTAGGGTGGCTCGATCAGGTGACCGGCGCCGGGATATGACAAACGGGTAAACTGATGAGATTTACCTGCAGACCTCAGGGCCTCCTCAATCTGATGACCAGTGATCAAAGTAAACAATGAAACAGTGTGCAGTCAGTCCACACAGACAATACACAAAAACCGCATTCAGGTGGATGTAAATAACTGTTGTATTCTTAGAATATTTTAACATGTTTCAATAGACATCACGAGGACTCCAAATAATATATACAGGACAACATAACATTTAAAATGTAATCTGTATTTATTATTAAAGTAATTTACCACATCTGCATTCTCTGTGCTTGCAGTACACAGATCATCTTCACCCACTATGTACATGAGAGGACAGGTGATGTTCTCTACCTACAAAAGAAAGAAAAAAAATAAAAAAATAAAATAAAAATCAATAATAGAGAGCAGAGATTACTGAGCTCTATACACGTGTGCTTCTGTGTGCATGCGTGATGGGCAGAGAAGAACCTTCCGTTTGCTCTCAGGGGGCAGATTATCCGGCAGAGAGACATTTCTGAAACTCACATAGCCTCGATCATCGAACTCCCAATGTTTCTGGTCGCTTAAAGAGCAGAAGAGGACAGAGATGGTACTGTTTGTTATCATCTACTCACGAAATTGTTAAAAACAGTGATTACTATAACGTTAGCCCTGCAGTAGACTGACGACTCAACTAGATAAAAGCCCAGGTTATAGCTACGTTTTGCACGATGACATATTTTGTAATGTACACCACCACACTGGATTTTAAAGACTCAAAATATGACTCAAGTTAAGACTTTGAACTTGGATTCATTAGGCTTTACGAGTGTAAAATTTACAAGAGCGATAGCAAAAACTTTAGAAGACAGCTAAATTGGGTGATGAGAGAATTATTTCCATGGTTATGATAAAGAACTTCACAACACCTAACAAGGTCAACACTCGACAGATATAGGTGTATCACTGTCAACGGCATGATTCAAGATCATTCTGTACCAGAATGACTGGGAGAGAAAAGTATGGCAAGGAAAAGGAAAAAGAGTCATGAAATGAAGCACATCATGTCATCTGGTAAATGTTACCCAGTCTGTTCAGGTCTGACACTCTCCCCGCACCCAGTAAAGAGGAGATGTGGAAACCTCTTTAGTTTCTTGCCACAGCAAAGCCAAATCAGTTTAACTGATTTAAAATGATTGTCAATAAATACCCCATAAATATAGCAGAGTAATTTCCTAATCTGATCCCTGTCTTAACTTTTGAGACATGTCGCTCCTATCAAATTCAAATGGACTTCATATTTTTCTCATTTTAGGGATTTTCTTTGCTCTATTGTGACTAAAGTAGGAGTTTAATATGTGCGCAAATCACTGCATTCTGTTTTTGTTTACATTATACACAGCATCCGAACTGTTTTGGAATTGGGGTTGTATATTGCACTTAAAGCATACTGTAAACATACTGTATAATTTTAAACTGAAACTCAACATAACCTTGCCCCAGTCAGGTTCACCATAAGTTACCACCATGATTTATCATGAAGAGAGCGCCACAATACCGAGGACAAAAACTTTAGCGCCTCAAACAAAGTACACTATTAAAAACAGTCCTTATATTCAAAATTATGTTAGACTGCCCATCTTAATGTGAGATTTCGTTAAAAATCCACTGTAGAGGTGTACAGAGGCCACGTTATTTTAAAAAAGCACTGTACCTTTGAGTGACACCAGAGGTGATTGGTTCAAATAGACTGAATAATGATGATAATAATAATAATAATAATAAAAACAGCAACAACAATAATAGTAGCCTCAGAGTAAAATCTAAAGTTACCAGTCGTTACCTCTCAAACATTTTGCTCTTGCCATCTTCGTCCAACAGCGGGCTTCCTACTGCCCCATTAATACAAATCAAACATGATGGCTGGAAAGGGGAACAGATAAATGTTAACGTCATTCATAATCACCTATCAGATTTATTTTTCTGATGCAAACAACACTGTGATGATCATATTGCAGATTTCAAAACAGGCGAGTTTGGGATTCACTTTAAAACCAATCGTAGTGGCGATGCGAAGAGTCGGAACGACTCCATAGGAGAGGCCAATGACCCCAATTCTGTCTGCATCGACCTGACAGTGATCTTGAAGTAGCTGGAAGGCTGACTGACCAAACAAAATAAATAGGGACATTTCAAGAGAGTGGCAAAAACATTATAACAAATACAAGGCTGTTAGGATAAGATTTAAACTACTTTGAAATATGAATCGCCAACACTCATTATGTGTTGTGGTCCAGGTAAGTCTTTGTGCCCCATGTAAGCAACAGAAAGACTCGCAAAACCCCTGGAGGCAAAAAGTGCAGAGCGGTACTCCAACAGTCCTCCAACCATTCCCCACAGATCCAGCATAGCAGGAAAAGGGCCCGGGCCTGCAGGACATCAGTATGTGAAGTTCAGTCACTGCTGACTAAGACGCTGCCATTAAATAATAATGTGCCATTTCAGTGAATGCTCACCCGGGGTAAGAATAATGTTCCTACGATGTTGTTTTGACGGATCTCTATTCTCCTCACTCCTGGCGCCATGTACCAGCGCTCAGTGGTTACAGCTGCCAGCTCAGTCCTCTGCCCCTCACTGGGTGAAGTGTGGCCCTCCAATAAGGAGATGTTCACCATGTATGGGGTCTCCACGTTTCTTTTCCTAAGCCTGTGATCAAAAATCAGAAGATTCTCACTTTAACCATTTACACAGAGAAAGAAGCAGTCAGTGAAGCCAGAAATGTAGAGTGAATGAGAGAATCCTCTAGTTGTATTTTTAAGTGTGCAACATAACAGGCAGCTGGCTTTGAAACCACAAATTTTATTTTCTCAAGCTCTCGGGAAGCTTGTCTTCACCACCTGCCTCAAACCTTCTCTGCTTCCGAGTGCAGGCTCCAAAGCCCAGAAGAGTCCCATCGGCTCACAGCCCACATAAGAACCTCCAACTGAATGATCGCTGGTCACTATTCAGGTAAGAAAAGAGACAAAAATAAAATGAAACGCTGCCTGCATAAAAGCCTGGTTAATATCTCTTCACGCAATCTTTACTGATTGTTGGGGTTTCTTTCTACAATATAAAGTGCCTTGAAGCTACTGTTGATAAGAAATGGCATGCACGATATAAATAAAATTAAATTGAACTGAATTGAATTAATATAACATGACTGCCACAGGATGTCTCCACAGTAAACACATTAAATATTAACTTGTGACTTTTATCAATAATTACTTGCAGCTTGCAGATTAAAATGACAAACACTTTGTTCAATTTAATTTCAGCATGTTTGTTTGTCAGAGCTCTACTGAGCCAACAATCCCTTTAACGCTAACTAGTAATGACTTCATGAACTTCTTCACAAATAAAATTTTTATCATTAGAGAAAAAATTACCAATAATCATCCCACAGATGTAATATTATCTACAGCTACTTTTAGTACCATCGATGTTAAGTTAAACTCTTTTTCTCCAATTGATCTTTCTGAGTTAACTTCAATAATTAATTCCTCCAAACCATCAACGTGTCTTTTAGACCCCATTCCTACAAAACTGCTCAAAGAAGTCCTGCCATTAATTAATTCTTCGATCTTAAATATGATCAACCTATCTCTAATAATCGGCTATGTACCACAGGCCTTCAAGCTGGCTGTAGTTAAACCTTTACTTAAAAAGCCATCTCTAGACCCAGCTGTCTTAGCTAATTATCGGCCAATCTCCAACCTTCCTTTCATATCAAAAATCCTTGAAAGAGTGGTTGTCAAACAGCTAACAGATCATCTGCAGAGGAATGGCTTATTTGAAGCGTTTCAGTCAGGTTTCAGAGCTCATCACAGCACAGAAACAGCTTTAGTGAAGGTTACAAATGATCTTCTTATGGCCTCTGACAGTGGACTCATCTCTGTGCTTGTCCTGCTAGACCTCAGTGCAGCGTTCGATACTGTTGACCATAATATCCTATTAGAGCGATTAGAACATGCTGTAGGTATTACAGGTACTGCACTGCAGTCGTTTGTATCATATCTATCTAATAGACTCCAATTTGTTCAAGTAAATGGAGAGTCCTCTTCACACACTGAGGTCAGTTATGGTGTTCCACAGGGTTCAGTGCTAGGACCAATTCTATTTACATTGTACATGCTTCCCTTAGGCAGCATCATTAGAAGACATAGCATAAATTTTCACTGCTATGCAGATGACACGCAGCTCTATCTATCCATGAAGCCAGGTAACACACACCAATTAGTTAAACTGCAGGAATGTCTTAAAGACATAAAGACCTGGATGGCCACTAACTTTCTGCTTCTTAATTCAGATAAAACTGAGGTTATTGTACTCGGCCCTGAAAATCTTAGAAATATGGTATCTAAGCAGATTCTTACTCTGGATGGCATTACCTTGGCCTCCAGTAATGCTGTGAGGAACCTTGGAGTCATTTTTGACCAGGACATGTCCTTCAATGCACATATTAAACAAATATGTAAGACTGCTTTCTTCCATTTGCGCAACATCTCTAAAATTAGAAATATCCTGTCTCAGAGTGATGCTGAAAAACTAGTTCATGCATTTATTACTTCCAGGCTGGACTACTGTAATTCTTTATTATCAGGATGTCCTAAAAACTCACTGAAAAGCCTTCAGCTGATCCAAATGCTGCAGCAAGGGTACTGACAGGGACTAGAAAGAGAGAGCATATTTCTCCTGTTTTGGCTTCCCTTCATCGGCTTCCTGTTAAATCCACAATTGAATTCAAAATCCTGCTCCTCACATACAAGGTCTTAAATAATCAGGCCCCATCTTATCTTAATGACCTTGTAGTACCATATCACCCCATTAGAGCACTTCGCTCTCGCTCTGCAGGCTTACTTGTTGTTCCTAGAGTATTTAAAAGTAGAATGGGAGGCAGAGCCTTCAGTTTTCAGGCCCTCTTCTGTGGAACCAGCTTCCAGTTTGGATTCGGGAGACAGACACTATCTCTACTTTCAAGATTAGGCTTAAAACTTTCCTTTTTGCTAAAGCATATAGTTAGGGCTGGACCAGGTGACCCTGAATCCTCCCTTAGTTATGCTGCAATAGACGTAGGCTGCCGGGGATTCCCATGATGCATTGAGTTTTTCCCTTCCAGTCACCTTTCTCACTCACTATGTGTTAATAGACCTCTCTGCATCGAATCATATCTGTTATTAATCTCTGTCTCTCTTCCACAGCATGTCTTTATCCTGTTTTTCTTCTTTCACCCCAACCGGTCGCAGCAGATGGCCGCCCCTCCCTGAGCCTGGTTCTGCCGGAGGTTTCTTCCTGTTAAAAGGGAGTTTTTCCTTCCCACTGTCGCCAAAGTGCTTGCTCATAGGGGGTCATATGATTGTTGGGTTTTTCTCTGTATTTATTATTGTGCTATCTACTGTATAATATAAAGCGCCTTGAGGCGACTTTTGTTGTGATTTGGTGCTATATAAATAAAATTGAATTGAATTGAATTGAATTGAATTAAAAGGTAAGCACGACCTGTTTATTTTCGAACCGTGCATATTGTTTAAATCCTAAATTATCTATTCGCTAAGTTCAGGGTGTCTCAGTGTAAATTCACTCAGTATGTTAAAGAAACGGTGTTTGATCCGTCTTAGTTAGTAATTAATAGAATCGGTGTTTCATCCGTGGCGGTGTGTGATCCCTCGTAGTTATTAGGAAAAAAGTGGCGGTGTGTGATCCATCCTCCGTGCGTTAAAGCAGGAAACGTGTTACTATTAGTTAGAAAGTGGGGCTGAAAGGCCTTGTCGCAGCTGAGGGCTGTGTGCTCAGAGTTTGGCAACTACACCCTCCTTCGGACGCGTCGTTGGGACCTGTGGGACAGGATAGCCGGGGTGGTGACCTGGGCACTGAGGGCGCCTTAAATAACTAAAGCTAGGTGTTGGATCCTAGTCGCGGTTGATAACCTGACTGCAGTGTGTGTAGACTGCGTAGTGTGTGTGAAAGCGCCGTTAGAGTCGGCGTCTCGTCTGAAGTACGGGAGTCAATTAAAGTAACAAAAGAATTTGAGTCTAAAAATGTGTGTTTGTGGTGTGCAGAAATCGCGGCAGGAGGCCGTGTCATGAATTGTTGCAAACTGTGAAGTCAATTGGGGGGGTTTAATTTGGTTTTATTTTTCTGGGGAAGAGAAACTGCGGTATCCAGTCCGTGGCGCAGTTTGAATAATTCGTGAGGCAAATGTTAGGCTCACGATCTTCAGATCGCACAACTGTCCTAGTTAGCTTGAGGTGTATAAGAGCGGACGGCACCCGCTCTTCGTGCTGATCAGGGCGTTGTCCTGAATCAGCAGAGGAAGTGTCTCGCAGAAAGTTTGAATGGGACTGTGAGAAGCATGAGGTGTGTGTGAGCCAGCCTCGAGGGGTGGGTTCACAGGTGGAACAAAGGAGGAGTAAAATGTGTGTGTGTGAGTGAGAGAGAAAGAAAGGTGGGGGCGAGTGACCAGCCTGTGAGTGTGTGTGAATTCCTTGATGACAAAAGAGGGAGAAAAAGTAGATTTGTTGGTTTTCTGTGAAATAATGATAGTTAAGAAATCAAAGTGATCAAATAGGAGAAAGTGAACTAAAATAAATAAAGAAACCTAAACAGTGGATTAGCGTTAAGGTAATGATAAATAAATTGATAAAATTAATAGTGAAAAAAATACTCCTATACACCTTGTGTCAAAATTTGATTGATGACCCTAGCCTTGACCTTTTGACCCCTCCCCTCCCCCACCGGAAGTGTGTAATTTGATCCCTAAGCGTGACGAATTGCATCCGGAGAGGGGAGGGGGGGGACTCCGGAAGTGTGTAATATGATCCATAATCGCGACACCTGTTGCGCCACCTGTTGTGAGAAAAAAAATAAAAAAAAGTTTTTAGAGGGAGGGGGGTCTGTGGAGGGAGGAGAATAAAAACAGAGAGGGCAGCGCACTATCCTATGCGCAGACACAAGATGGATCCTTTCATTCTACAGCCCTGCGTTCCTCTGTACTTGGACGGGGAAGAGATCTGCTCTCCCGAGGCCGTAAGCATGGGAGGCAGCAGCGGCGAGTGGTCTTCGTCGATTATCAGCGACACCCCCGTCACCGTCTACAGTAACAGATCAGAAGCAACCAATGCTCCGCGGAAAGAAGGGAGAAATAAGGAGGTCTTCATGTTCCGCAGCCAGATACCGGCTCCGAGGAGCTTGCGGGGAGAATGGACTCTGCCTATTGAGGGCTGTGGAAAGTGGGGCTACGTCTTTGAGTATGACATATTCAAATACAGCATATTTACTATTGAAGGCCTCAATTTTGACCCTACCAGAAATACTCCGGAAGTGTCTAGTCATTTTCAGACCTGTGCACCATGTTCCATAAGCATGAGGGGGATCAGAGAGGGAGGGGGGATCCTGAAGCATAAGGGTGACGCAGCTGTTGAGTCAGTGCTGTATAGAGAGACAGAGCGGCATATAGAGCGGGGTGGAGGCAGGCGCTTGTGATGAAAAGAAGAACTTTTTACTCGCTTGTAACCTACAGGCCGCCCACCTCATTCTTGTAAAAAATAAATATCCCTTAGTGAATACTTAGGAAACTTACTTAAACAATTAAAACACCCTCGGATGCGCTACCTCGTATGTGTAAAGTAAGCCTTAGTGGAAAAAAAAAGCGCCGCGCCCGTATTCAGAACTCCCAAATCCCAAATATTTTTATTAAAACACCCCGATGAGGTATGTTTTGTGCAGCAACTCCTTATCAGACCAAAAGTAAAGAGTTTTCTTCATTATTTTGAGCTACTTTTACAACAGGTTTTCTCAATAGACAGAAACCCTCAAAGAAAACGGCCTTGTTTTACGCATATCGAGGAGGACTCAACAACCCCTCTAATTGTTATTAGTATTTCTTAATGCCTCCAGCCAAGCAAAGAATTTCATATTGGCCTCAACTCATTGTACGTGTAAAATAACCCTTAGTGAAAAAAAGCACAGCGCACATATTGAGAACTTGAATAAGTTCCGTCGGTTCATCCCGGTCAATTGCCTCCGAGAGATCGGGATGCTTCCTCCGTCTCGTACCATAAACGTATGAAAAAACCCCCCCAGAGAATTTATTATTTTGGTAAGAGAGAGAGAGAGAGAGAATCGAACAAACTTTTCTACAACACAATATACCACTCCGGGTCAGGAGGGCGATATAGCACGGACCGGCTGGATGACTACGCCGGATGGAAGCATAACCGGAAGCGTGGCAGGGAGTTTCCCTTTGACCTTCATCCTGCTCCATGATCAGCCGTTAAAACTTTCCTCAATATTGCTGTAATGTAACAACAAAGTTAGTTTTTTAAGATCAGACAGGTCCCAAAACATTCCTTACACGCAGTCACTGAATTAGCATCTGTGGCACAAATAAGCTTCAGGGACTGACTTGTTTTTTAGAACTGACCTTTGACACTTGGATGTTGGCTTAATTTTTTACACAAAGAGAAATTTGACCCTAATAATAAAAAACATGATACTGTGGTGAATACTTACCTCAACTTTGATGGGTTTTTTCACAGCTATTTATTAGAAAAAAAGTAAAACACGTTACAAGGACACAATGTACATTGCAGAGTACATGAATGGGAATTCCTCCTCTCTATACTTACACTCCTCCCTAACAAATGCCAAGTCATCATCTCCATATTGTGTGTCGCACTTTTCGAGTTTCATTGAAGTGTGCCCAAGTGCACAAAATGTAAAACAATGTATTAGTTTTTTAAGCCCCCGTTCCCGGTCTAACAAGATGCCATTCATTTAAGAGACTAATAATTTTTTGATTTTAAATTGTGCTAACTTCAACGCAGTAACATTAAAAATAAAACATAGCAGAACTCATTTTTGTTGGACACAAGAACAACTCAAGCATATTTTTCGGGAGCCGGAACTAGGGCTTACAAGTTTGCCGTGCCCCTGGGGACCAGTGCGAGGTTGTGCTGCAGATCCTGGCGTGGAGGGTCCGGACACTCCCACAGCGCAGACTTTGCTATCCGCACAGAGCGTTGCTGGTGTGGCTTATGCAAAAGAGACAAAACAGCTCCCGGTAAGCATGTCTGTTGTAGCCTGCCCTTTATAAGTATCTCTTTGATTATTTAAACAGTGTTTAAATTGTGACTTGTTTGTTATCCAAAAACATTTTATCTATGTTACTGATTTAAAATATACAGATATATATTTTTCAAGTTTTTAGCTTAAACAGACTCTTGAGCAAAATCCGTAATGGCATAACCAGTGTGCAGCCTAATGTACATCTTTTAAGTGTATGTTAATCAGTACATGAAGCGTACCTCTGAAAAGAGTCCATCATTTGTGAATTTACTGATTTGTTTTTTAACCGCAGTTTTCACAAACTGCGGATGATGAAATCCTCTGTATTGTAGAAAATGTCTTTAAACTATCGCTGTTCCTACTTACTGAGCTACTGCTTTACTATGTGAATAAACAATTTGAACGAGAAAGGGTTTAAAGACACATTGAAGCAAAGGTAAAAACTTTGTAATGAAATTTATGTGACCGTTATTCTGAAATCCGACAGAGAGTGAAAATCCAAGAGATGCTGCAAGCCTCTGCATTAATGATCTTTCTGTTTCTCTCCTTCTGCGTGTGTGTGTGTGTGTGTGCTCGCAGAGGGGAGGTCACGGCAGGAGTTCCCTGAGTTGACACGTATGAACCATAAAATCAGTTTGGACTGAGGAGCAGTTGGTGAACTACATTCAGTCCTGATGTAGAGAGTTGAAAATAGCTTTCTAGTAAAATCTGGTATCAGAAATAAACTGGGGAAAACAGCCCCCCCCCCTAAAGGTTTTTGTTATGATTGTATTTGTGTACCTGTCAGTTTACAATGCTATTCTGCATCCAGCCGCTAGAGGGCGCATTACGCGCAGTGGTATCGAGTAGCGTTTTGGGGCACAGAGGAAGAATAAACCTTCCTGTTGTGAAACTGACATCAGCTCAACGTGTGTCCCGTTTTCTATTCTTTATCACAGGTTAGTAAATGCATTTAAATGAATGTATACTGCAGACCTTACAAACAGAGGATGTTGTTTATATTGGTAATAAGCGCAACTCGCTAAAGAAATGGATTCGTTCTGAGTTGTGTCCGAATTGTGGGTTAAGACTGCAGGCTAAATGATGCTAATGCTAGCGGACTGGGCTAATGTGGGATACTGAGTGTGTGTGGGGAAGCTAATCTGACCTGTGAGAGACTTCTGGACTGTGAACTCTTAATGTATTATGTACTCTGATAAATTGATTTGATACTATGTTTTATTCTTCTGGTTGATGTTGTGGTTACAAGAACAAGTTTGTGGTTTAATATGAAGACATTTATAGAGTGTTATAAGGAAACTGTTTGATCAATGCTGACTGCATAGTAGTAGTGAACGCTGTTAAAGGAGCATTGCACTCTATATAGTTGTAGGTTGTATAAGAACAGTGAATATGTTTGTTTTATGTCAAAGACATTATTTTCTTGTAAAGAGTAAAATAGCTATATTAAAAAACAGAAGTTATATTGTCAGTACAGTGGAAATACATTTCACATAGATAAGTTAGTGCTGAACGAGAA
Organism: Oreochromis niloticus; assembly: GCF_001858045.2. Taxonomy (NCBI): domain Eukaryota; kingdom Metazoa; phylum Chordata; class Actinopteri; order Cichliformes; family Cichlidae; genus Oreochromis; species Oreochromis niloticus. Next base: position 15,636 of record NW_020328330.1, read on the forward strand.
TTAAAATGTTTAAAAACGAGTTAATTTTATGATGTTTGTAAAGGTAGTTAAAATGAAGTACAGAGTACACTATTGTGTTTTGTTTATCTTTGTAAAATAAGTGTGTTTATTGTGATACATTGTGAATCTGATATTGTCAATGGATTTAAGCAACATTTTGTTTATGTTTTGTCAAAGTTGTATTGAGAGATTTATACAGTCTCTAGCTCAGGGAACTGTGGCCATGTATGGTAAACTGGACTGAAGCATAAGGCCATTGCTTTGCAGTTAGTGTGGTGATACCTGAAGCTGTTCTAAGCTGTTGTGAAGAATAAACCTTCCTGTTGTGAAACTGACATCAGCTCAACGTGTGTCCCGTTTTCTATTCTTTATCACAGCACCACACGTTGTTGAACAGGAAACCAGTTGCCCCTCTGGTCATCATTTTAGGGAGGCAACACTGACAAAATTACTTTTTTATCCAATGCATGCACAAGAATCCAAATCTCTGTATCACAATGATTTCGTTAAAGCCCTGGGGACAAATTACCGTAGATCATTAATAGGGAAGAAAAAAGGAGGATCACATCAGCAATGGGAGACAGAAGTCTTGACATGTGCTTATAACTTGAAACACAAAAACCCAGTTACGCCTGGTAAGATTTATGGTATAAACCAGACTTTCACAGTCTGCATCTTTACAGGGATTTTTTCTGCTTTTTGTTCATTCCTAGTGTGATGTAAAAAACAACAAACACAGAGCCCACTATTAGCTGCTTCCCCCCCCCAAACAGTCAGTTGACTGAGAGAAATGCAATCCATTATTGTGAACGCTGAAGGAGATGTGCTCCATAGTCAAACTTATATTTCCTTAACTTACATCCTATGTTCTGTTTAATTCCGGCATCCCTTTGATGGAAATTGGTTAAACCATTGCTCAACTTATGTCTGAATGACGGCAGATAATTCTGATGAAAAGGAAACTGACCCCGTAAGCACTTTGCAGCTGAGTCGAGGGCTCGTGGAAATAAGGTCAAGGAGGTGTCCGGCGTGAGTACGGCCTGACATTCCATTTGGGACAGCTGCCGGACACATTAGTGCAACTCGGAGTGTGAGCAGCAACTCCTGTATACTGAACATAAGAAAAGTAATGTGTAGTGCTTCTTTTTTTTAAAAAGCCAAGACTCCAGGGCTCATGCTTTTGTCTCAGGCCACAAAGCCTGCTGTGTCAGACCTGGAGAGCAGCATGCTCACTATTATCCAAACTTTCCACCAATACTCGGGTCAGAAGTCCAATCTGAAGAAAGCAGACCTTAAAGAACTTATCAACAATGAGATGAATAATTTCATAGTGGTAAGATATCTTCTGCAAAGTGGGTGTGTTTATGACACGTAACTAGAACAATAATAATGAGCATGCATCAGTTTGTTGGCACGCAGCACAGTGTGTATTTAAATAAGAAAAAAGCTGCACAGAATTTCACAAACATTATTGATGAATTTAAAATTTATACAAGCAAAGCATGTACAACTAACTGAGGTTGCTTGGGGCTATAGTGGATTTTTATTTGCTTCCTTTCGAGCGTTGACATGCTGCACAGCTGAGTCTCAGAGATGTTAAAAATATATTAGATAAACTAACATTTTTCCTTCTATTCTGGTGTAATTAAAATTTAAGCCTAGTAGAGTTAGTGGTGATGCTACAGATTTATCAGTGTTATTAAATATACTGTCCATTTACTGCTAATGATGAGCATTAATGCAATTTTCCTGCTGAACAAAAAATCAAGGAGAATGACACTCTGGATAAACTCTTCGCTGACCTCGACCAGAACGGAGATCTGGAGATCGACTTCAAAGAGTTCATTGCCCTCATCGCCATGGTCACCTCTGCTTGCAATGAACTGTTTGTTCCAAAGCAACAAAAGAATTAGTTTGCATGCACATGGATTACTCATTTAAAGAGAGTATGTGTTTTGTTTTTTTTAGACATCCTTTGAGACTGGGAGACTATCATTAACCAAGCATCAGAGTTTGATACTTCTTTTTAGTATGGAAATGTTTGCTGAATACACGCACCAGTCACTTTATTAAGTACACCTATTCACCTGCTCATTAACACAAATATCTAATAAGCCAATCATAAGGCAGCAACTCAACAGATGTAGATATGGTCAAAATGACCTGCTAAGCTCTAACTGCGCATCAAAGGGGGAAGAAAGGTCATTTAAGTGAATGTGGCATGGTTGGTGGTACCAAATTGGCTGCTCATCTGCTGGTATTTTACCACACAACCATCTATTATGGAAAAAGAGAGACTATCCAGTAAGCGGCAGCTCTGTGGGTGAAAATACTATGTCAGTGTCAGAGGAGAATGGCCAGATTGATTTGCGGTAATAGGAAGGCAGCAGGACCTCCCTCTTTACAACCAAAGCATAGAATCTCTGAAGGCATAAAATTAAACCTCGAGCCTTGAAGCAGATAAACCACAGCAGCAGAAGGCTACTCCTATCGACTGAGGCCACAACATGCACAGGATCACCAGACTTGGACAACGGAAGACTGAAAAATGTTGCTGATCGGATGAGTGTAGATTTCCCCTGTGACATTTGGACAGTAGAGTCCGAATGTGATGTAAGCAAGATGAACTTTGGGATCTATGGATCCTGCAGTTCAGGCTGCTGGTGGTGAAATAGCGTGGCGGATATTTTTTGGCTATTTAGTACCAATTGGGCTTAAACACCACAGCCTACCAGTATATTGTTGTCGAACCTGTCGATCCCTTTATTACTACAGGGTACCCATCTCCTGATGGCTGACTGCAGGAGGAAAACACATGTCCCAAAGCTCAGATTGTCTCAGACTAGTCTCTTTAACAGGAGTTCAGTGTCCTCAAAAAGCCTCCACAGTCACCCGACCTCAATCCACATTTGGGATGTGGTGGAACACAAAATTTGCATCATGGATGTGCAGCCAACAAATCTGCAGCAACTGTGTGGAGCTATCATGTCAATATCTCTGAGAAATGTTTCCAGCATCTTGTTGAATCTGTTTCACAAAGAATTAATGTAGTAATGAAGGCAAAAGAGGGTCCAAACAGGCACGACCAATGTATACCTAATAAAATGGCTGGTGAGTTTCTAATATAGCATGTGTGGAATATGTATTTGTGAAACAAAAATATATATAAATGGATGATACTTCCACATATTTGTCTGTCATTACAACATGCACGTTCATCTGACAGAAATGATAATCTACAGCAGTACTGAGACATGTTTAACAGATGCTGCTTTACAACATGCTATATGTGACTGAACGTCACTTTGAAATGACTGCTCTGAAGGAAGAACGTCTCATCTTGGGTATTTATTTAATTTTTTTACTCCCCGCTCTCCCCTTGTGAGAAGAGGAGTCAAAAAGGTGACGAAAGGAAACAAGGATGCACAAACTGAGAAATGAGAACTGTGCTATCTTTAAGAAAGACAAATAACAGACATGTGTACATGTAATGCAGTCCAGTCAAGAAAAATAACACCTATACTACTTGATGAGTATAACTGCAGCCGTACCTGGCAGCCCAGCATCTGTGGGTCTAAACTGCTGAAAGCTTTTTCCTTTGTACTCTGCAGATTGACTCCTATTAAAATGCCTGTTTTGATAGCAACCAAGCAGCGACCTCTTGTGGCCCAAAAATTTTAAATTAGTTTATTTATTTATTATTATTATTGCTGTTCTTTTCACCAAGTTGCACACCAGTTGTGGGACATCTTCACAACTCTCTCTCAGACAAATGCAGGATTTCAGAATCCCGTTAATGATGGATTATTGTCCATGCGGTGATTCATCGCCTCAGATGGGTTTCCATAAACTCCAGGATCCTCTTCCAGGCATCTTCTTGAGCAGCAGCGTGGGGTGCGGGGTGACCTCCCCACAGAGTGAATACTGCAGGGAAAATAAAACAACACATTTACTTACCATTTATATGGTATCCTTAATAGAATTCAATAAGAGGACAACTTTAGCTCACATTTCCTGGTTTGGTTTTCCATAGAGACGCTCTTGAACACGGTGTGTAGGGTGGCTCGATCAGGTGACCGGCGCCGGGATATGAAAACGGGTAAACTGATGAGATTTACCTGCAGACCTCAGGGCCTCCTCAATCTGATGACCAGTGATCAAAGTAAACAATGAAACAGTGTGCAGTCATCCACACAGACAATACACAAAAACCGCATTCAGGTGGATGTAAATAACTGTTGTATTCTTAGAATATTTTAACATGTTTCAATAGACATCACGAGGACTCCAAATATATATACAGGACAACATAACATTTAAAATGTAATCTGTATTTATTATTAAAGTAATTTACCACATCTGCATTCTCTGTGCTTGCAGTACACAGATCATCTTCACCCACTATGTACATGAGAGGACAGGTGATGTTCTCTACCTACAAAAAGAAAGAAAAAAATAAAAAAATAAAAATAAAAATCAATAATAGAGAGCAGAGATTACTGAGCTCTATACACGTGTGCTTCTGTGTGCATGCGTGATGGCAGAGAAGAACCTCCGTTTGCTCTCAGGGGGCAGATTATCGGCAGAGAGACATTTCTGAAACTCACATAGCCTCGATCATCGAACTCCCAATGTTTCTGGTCGCTTAAAGAGCAGAAGAGGACAGAGATGGTACTGTTTGTTATCATCTATCACGAAATTGTTAAAAACAGTGATTACTATAACGTTAGCCCTGCAGTAGACTGACGACTCAACTAGATAAAAGCCCAGGTTATAGCTACGTTTTGCACGATGACATATTTTTGTAATGTACACCACCACACTGGATTTAAAGACTCAAAATATGACTCAAGTTAAGACTTGAACTTGGATTCATTAGGCTTTACGAGTGTAAAATTTACAAGAGCGATAGCAAAAACTTTAGAAGACAGCTAAATTGGGTGATGAGAGAATTATTTCCATGGTTATGATAAAGAACTTCACAACACCTAACAAGGTCAACACTCGACAGATATAGGTGTATCACTGTCAACGGCATGATTCAAGATCATTCTGTACCAGAATGACTGGGAGAGAAAAGTATGGCAAGGAAAAGGAAAAAGAGTCATGAAATGAAGCACATCATGTCATCTGGTAAATGTTACCCAGTCTGTTCAGGTCTGACACTCTCCCCGCACCCAGTAAAGAGGAGATGTGGAAACCTCTTTAGTTTCTTGCCACAGCAAAGCCAAATCAGTTTAACTGATTTAAAATGATTGTCAATAAATACCCCATAAATATAGCAGAGTAATTTCCTAATCTGATCCCTGTCTTAACTTTTGAGACATGTCGCTCCTATCAAATTCAAATGGACTTCATATTTTTCTCATTTTAGGGATTTTCTTTGCTCTATTGTGACTAAAGTAGGAGTTTATATGCGCAAATCACTGCATTCTGTTTTTGTTTACATTATACACAGCATCCCAACTGTTTTGGAATTGGGGTTGTATATTGCACTTAAAGCATACTGTAAACATACTGTATAATTTTAAACTGAAACTCAACATAACCTTGCCCCAGTCAGGTTCACCATAAGTTACCACCATGATTTATCATGAAGAGCGCCACAATACCGAGGACAAAAACTTTAGCGCCTCAAACAAAGTACACTATTAAAAACAGTCCTTATATTCAAAATTATGTTAGACTGCCCATCTTAATGTGAGATTTCGTTAAAAATCCACTGTAGAGGTGTACAGAGGCCACGTTATTAAAAAAAGCACTGTACCTTTGAGTGACACCAGAGGTGATTGGTTCAAATAGACTGAATAATAATAATAATAATAATAATAATAAAAACAGCAACAACAATAATAGTAGCCTCAGAGTAAAATCTAAAGTTACCAGTCGTTACCTCTCAAACATTTTGCTCTTGCCATCTTCGTCCAACAGCGGGCTTCCTACTGGCCCATTAATACAAATCAAACATGATGGCTGGAAAGGGGAACAGATAAATGTTAACGTCATTCATAATCACCTATCAGATTTATTTTTCTGATGCAAACAACACTGTGATGATCATATTGCAGATTTCAAAACAGGCGAGTTTGGGATTCACTTTAAAACCAATCGTAGTGGCGATGCGAAGAGTCGGAACGACTCCATAGGAGAGGCCAATGACCCCAATTCTGTCTGCATCGACCTGACAGTGATCTTGAAGTAGCTGGAAGGCTGACTGACCAAACAAAATAAATAGGGACATTTCAAGAGAGTGGCAAAAACATTATAACAAATACAAGGCTGTTAGGATAAGATTTAAACTACTTTGAAATATGAATCGCCAACACTCATTATGTGTTGTGGTCCAGGTAAGTCTTTGTGCCCCATGTAAGCAACAGAAAGACTCGCAAAACCCTGGAGGCAAAAAGTGCAGAGCGGTACTCCAACAGTCCTCCACCATTCCCCACAGATCCAGCATAGCAGGAAAAGGGCCCGGGCCTGCAGGACATCAGTATGTGAAGTTCAGTCACTGCTGACTAAGACGCTGCCATTAAATAATAATGTGCCATTTCAGTGAATGCTCACCGGGGGTAAGAATAATGTTCCTACGATGTTGTTTTGACGGATCTCTATTCTCCTCACTCCTGGCGCCATGTACCAGCGCTCAGTGGTTACAGCTGCCAGCTCAGTCCTCTGCCCCTCACTGGGTGAAGTGTGGCCCTCCAATAAGGATGTTCACCATGTATGGGGTCTCCACGTTTCTTTTCCTAAGCCTGTGATCAAAAATCAGAAGATTCTCACTTTAACCATTTACACAGAGAAAAAGCAGTCAGTGAAGCCAGAAATGTAGAGTGAATGAGAGAATCCTCTAGTTGTATTTTAAGTGTGCAACATAACAGGCAGCTGGCTTTGAAACCACAAATTTATTTTCTCAAGCTCTCGGGAAGCTTGTCTTCACCACCTGCCTCAAACCTTCTCTGCTTCCGAGTGCAGGCTCCAAAGCCCAGAAGAGTCCCATCGGCTCACAGCCCACATAAGAACCTCCAACTGAATGATCGCTGGTCACTATTCAGGTAAGAAAAGAGACAAAATAAAATGAAACGCTGCCTGCATAAAAGCCTGGTTAATATCTCTTCACGCAATCTTTACTGATTGTTGGGGTTTCTTTCTACAATATAAAGTGCCTTGAAGCTACTGTTGATAAGAAATGGCATGCACGATATAAATAAAATTAAATTGAACTGAATTGAATTAATATAACATGACTGCCACAGGATGTCTCCACAGTAAACACATTAAATATTAACTTGTGACTTTTATCAATAATTACTTGCAGCTTGCAGATTAAAATGACAAACACTTTGTTCAATTTAATTTCAGCATGTTTGTTTTTTGGTCCATTTTGTTTTAAATACAATAAAAATGTCAAACACTGCCACTGGCACAGTGAGCATCTCAACATTATTGCCCTGCTTTAAATGTCCCACGTGCCAGCTGCTTTTATTTGTGTGGACATCTATATATTACAGAAACTGTCTACT
>NW_020328331.1:0-35000 GCF_001858045.2 Oreochromis niloticus
GATCTATAGAGTTACATCATATCCTATAAGGATGTATGTGTTTGTATACTTTCTGCCCAGTTTGACCCATTTAGCAGAAGTCAGCCTGTTTGTGTGCTTCTTTTTTTTTGTCCCTTCACTCTTTTAAAGTGGAATTTGGAAACTTCAACTACAACGAAACCAATGTAGCTTAAAGGAAAAGGGGTGAAGTATTAGAAATGCAGTTTTTAAGAAAACTACATTAGAAATCAGGAGATCAGCTTGTGCGCTCTGGAGATAAGCTGTTGTGCCTCTGCACGTTAAGTTACAGTCAAAATTAATTTCTCTGGAGATCACCGGGTTTGAGTTGGACCGCGTACAGAGGTTCTCATGTACTTTTGTTAATGTTCTGGAATGAAACAATTGAATGAAAATTTTATGAAATTTAAAAAAAAGAAAGAAAAGAAAAAGAAAAAGAAGTCAGCCTGTTTAAGGCTCTGATATCTATTCTGTATGACTCAAAGCAGTTATGACACGGTCTGCTTTTCTCACCCAATAAAGGAATATTTCATATATCAGTCTAGTCTTCATCTTATCAGCAACAGTTATCACAGCTCGTACATTTGCTTTTTACACATATATGTAATGCCTTTTGTGTTGAAATGCATGGCAAGTGTCACACAAGCACACAAGGAGAAGCAGGCAGCTTCTGTCAAAGTGTGATCTGACAAGAGGGGCTCCCTCTGCTGGCTGAATGCAGCACAAAGTGTCTGCCGCTGTTCGACCACATTATCAGCTAACAGCTTGTGACACTCAATTGCCTGTCTTCTCCACCGGAGGGCGCCCACCAGCTGGCAAGTCCAGTGCACTGCACATGAAAGGTGGTGAAAATGCAGTGACATGTGCTGTTGTGAAAAGACAGAGAGAGAGAAACACAACACACACACACCACACACACAGACACACACACACACACACACACACACAGAGACACACTAAGTGGATCTACAGGGCAAAATGTGAATTTCAGTGCTTTGTGATCTGCCTGCCTGTCATTCTGTTTGGCTCTCTTTCGGCCCCTCTCTCTCTGTGTCACACACACACACACACGCACGCACGCACACACAGAGCGGCTCACAGATCAGGGCAAAACAAGAGAAATGAGTAGAGATGTCAGTGTGAGAGAGGGCCTGTGGTGCTGGGACAGTGAGTCACAGTGCATGCTTTACCTGGCTGCTGCTGCCTAAAGGTCGCAGGAGGCGGAGGAGAGGACGAGGAGATTTGGAGGCAGCGGTGGGCTGAATTTGGGTTCAGCTGATTCGGGCCCCGTGAAGCTCGGACGGCTGACTCTCTTGTGTTTCCTGTTCCTGGCATGTCCTCGTCACACTATGAAGGCAGCAACAAGTTTAATATCCAGAAACCTAAAGTATGTATCAGCAGCAAATGGAGCTAACAATAAATGTTTGTTTCAGTTCTATGAAGCTTTGAGTATTTTGGATTAGTAGCACTGCTGTGTTTGTTGCATCCTATTGCTGTAATTGTTTATATGCTTTATATATTCTGAAGCAAGTTGATCTATAGAGTTACATCATATCCTATAGGATGTTATGTGTTTGTATACTTTCTGCCCCAGTTTGACCATTTAGCAGAAGTCAGCCTGTTTGTGTGCTTCTTTTTTTTTGTCCCTTCACTCTTTTAAAGTGGAATTTGGAAACTTCAACTACACGAAACCAATGTAGCTTAAAGGAAAAGGGGTGAAGTATTAGAAATGCAGTTTTTAGAAAAACTACATTAGAAATCAGGAGATCAGCTTGTGCGCTCTGGAGATAAGCTGTTGTGCCTCTGCACGTTAAGTTACAGTCAAAATTAATTTCTCTGGAGATCACCGGGTTTGAGGTGGACCGCGTACAGAGGTTCTCATGTACTTTTGTTAATGTTCTGGAATGAAACAATTGAATGAAAATTTTATGAAATTTAAAAAAAAAGAAAGAAAAGAAAAAGAAAAAGAAGTCAGCCTGTTTAAGGCTCTGATATCTATTCTGTATGACTCAAAGCAGTTATGACACGGTCTGCTTTTCTCACCCAATAAAGGAATATTTCATATATCAGTCTAGTCTTCATCTTATCAGCAACAGTTATCACAGCTCGTACATTTGCTTTTTACACATATATGGTACATAGGCATTGAGCCAATGTAGTAATGGCAACACACTGAAGGAACAATATTGTCTCTTATATATAATCAGTATATACCTGTAAAGATAGAATGTCTTTCTCTGTGCTTTGTTTGAGTGTTGGGGGGGGGGGGGAGAGGGTTTACTTCTTTTTTGTTTTGTGTGTGCAGATCCATTTATTTTACACTGAAGCTTAAAGTTACACAGACAAAGAAGTAATTTGTACATACAAAAGTGAAAAGAAACCTGAAAAATACGAGAAAGCCTAGTACATAAAGCACTTTCCCCAGATATCCCAAAGAGCAGAGTACTGCTTTGTGTTGAATGCACAGCAAGTTCACTCTCTCTCTGTCACACACACACACACACACACACACACACACACACACAGCACGCACGCACGCACACAGACAGACAGACACAACACAGACACACACTGTGAGGTCTGCAGGGAAAAATTTGAATTTCAGCGCTCTGTGATTTGGCGCCCTCCAGTGGACCAATGCAGGCATGATGAGGTTTAACTGTTAGGGTAAGGGGAGAAAGCCAGGAGAGGATGGGACAAAAGTGTAATAACTGGAAAAGTAAGAGGCGTAGAGGGCTGATGTTGGTGTGTAGGCGGGGTTTTGATGGGTGGCGGACGCTGTGGTGAAGTGCCGGCACCGATGGCCTTTTCGGTTCTGGAGATATGGCGAATCGGACCAAAGAGGATGGGACAAAACGGTCCCAATTGGAGATACGAAGGTCCAAAGGGCCTGGTTCCACTGGCACTGTGTCGCCTGTGTCCGGCGCATCCGTGGGCGCCCGACATGGCACCGTTCAGAGTACCTTTGCAGGATGGGGCAGTGGTTGGAGAGAGGTCATGTGATGCGCCCACGCATGCGGAACCCTACCCCGACTCCACGGGTGGCCGCCCTGTCTTTGTCAGACCCTCCTATCTGGAGACAGAGCTGTAAACCTTTTGGTAAGACGTCTCCCTGCACAGAAGCGCTTGCAGAAGGAGACAGCAGAAGGGAGAGAGCAGAAGCAGGCCTTTGGAGCACTGCGTCACCTGCTCCTCCGCTCCTTTGGCTTCGGGCCGCAGACTACAATTGGAGAGCAAGACGTCGTGGCTTACCACAAATAATACAATCTCTTGTTGCATCTGTCAGTCTCTTTGCTTTGTTTGAGGGTTTGGTTTCCCAAAGCACGTCAGGTGCCTTTCTCTCCCTCTCTCTGTGTCACACACAGAGACACACACACACACACACACACACGCACAGGCAAGCACACGCACGCACGCACACACAGAGCGGCTCACCGGTCAGGGCAAAACAAGAGAATGAGTAGAGATGTCAGTGTGAGAGAGGGCTGTGGTGCTGGGACAGTGAGTCACAGTGCATGCTTTACCTGGCTGCTGCTGCCTAAAGGTCGCAGGAGGCGGAGGAGAGGACGAGGAGATTTGGAGGCAGCGGTGGGCTGAATTTGGGTTCAGCTGATTCGGGCCCCGTGAAGCTCGGACGGCTGACTCTCTTGTGTTTCCTGTTCCTGGCATGTCCTCGTCCACACTATGAAAGGCAGCAACAAGTTTAATATTCAGAAACCTAAAGTATGTATCAGCAGCAGAATGGAGCTAACAATAAATGTTTGTTTCAGTTCTATGAAGCTTTGAGTATTTTGGATTAGTAGCACTGCTGTGTTTGTTGCATCCTATTGCTGTAATTGTTTATATGCTTTATATATTCTGAAGCAAGTTGATCTATAGAGTTACATCATATCCTATAAGGATGTTATGTGTTTGTATACTTTCTGCCCAGTTTGACCCATTTAGCAGAAGTCAGCCTGTTTGTGTGCTTCTTTTTTTTTGTCCCTTCACTCTTTTAAAGTGGAATTTGGAAACTTCAACTACAACGAAACCAATGTAGCTTAAAGGAAAAGGGGTGAAGTATTAGAAATGCAGTTTTTAAGAAAAACTACATTAGAAATCAGGAGATCAGCTTGTGCGCTCTGGAGATAAGCTGTTGTGCCTCTGCACGTTAAGTTACAGTCAAAATTAATTTCTCTGGAGATCACCGGGTTTGAGGTGGACCGCGTACAGAGGTTCTCATGTACTTTTGTTAATGTTCTGGAATGAAACAATTGAATGAAAATTTTATGAAATTTAAAAAAAGAAAGAAAAGAAAAAGAAAAAGAAGTCAGCCTGTTTAAGGCTCTGATATCTATTCTGTATGACTCAAAGCAGTTATGACACGGTCTGCTTTTCTCACCCAATAAAGGAATATTTCATATATCAGTCTAGTCTTCATCTTATCAGCAACAGTTATCACAGCTCGTACATTTGCTTTTTACACATATATGTAATGCCTTTTGTGTTGAAATGCATGGCAAGTGTCACACAAGCACACAAGGAGAAGCAGGGCAGCTTCTGTCAAAGTGTGATCTGACAAGAGGGGCTCCCTCTGCTGGCTGAATGCAGCACAAAGTGTCTGCCGCTGTTCGACCACATTATCAGCTAACAGCTTGTGACACTCAATTGCCTGTCTTCTCCACCGGAGGGCGCCCACCAGCTGGCAAGTCCAGTGCACTGCACATGAAAGGTGGTGAAAATGCAGTGACATGTGCTGTTTGTGTAAAAGACAGAGAGAGAGAAACACACACACACACACACACACACAGACACACACAGACACACACACACACACACACAGAGACACACTAAGTGGATCTACAGGGCAAAATGTGAATTTCAGTGCTTTGTGATCTGCCTGCCTGTCATTCTGTTTGGCTCTCTTTCGGCCCCTCTCTCTCTGTGTCACACACACACACACACGCACGCACGCACACACAGAGCGGCTCACCGGTCAGGGCAAAACAAGAGAAATGAGTAGAGATGTCAGTGTGAGAGAGGGCCTGTGGTGCTGGGACAGTGAGTCACAGTGCATGCTTTACCTGGCTGCTGCTGCCTAAAGGTCGCAGGAGGCGGAGGAGAGGACGAGGAGATTTGGAGGCAGCGGTGGGCTGAATTTGGGTTCAGCTGATTCGGGCCCCGTGAAGCTCGGACGGCTGACTCTCTTGTGTTTCCTGTTCCTGGCATGTCCTCGTCCACACTATGAAAGGCAGCAACAAGTTTAATATCCAGAAACCTAAAGTATGTATCAGCAGCAGAATGGAGCTAACAATAAATGTTTGTTTCAGTTCTGTGAAGCTTTGAGTATTTTGGATTAGTAGCACTGCTGTGTTTGTTGCATCCTATTGCTGTAATTGTTTATATGCTTTATATATTCTGAAGCAAGTTGATCTATAGTGTTACATCATATCCTATAAGCATGTTATGTGTTTGTATACTTTCTGCCCAGTTTGACCCATTTAGCAGAAGTCAGCCTGTTTGTGTGCTTCTTTTTTTTGTCCCTTCACTCTTTTAAAGTGGAATTTGGAAACTTCAACTACAACGAAACCAATGTAGCTTAAAGGAAAAGGGGTGAAGTATTAGAAATGCAGTTTTTAAGAAAAACTACATTAGAAATCAGGAGATCAGCTTGTGCGCTCTGGAGATAAGCTGTTGTGCCTCTGCACGTTAAGTTACAGTCAAAATTAATTTCTCTGGAGATCACCGGGTTTGAGGTGGACCGCGTACAGAGGTTCTCATGTACTTTTGTTAATGTTCTGGAATGAAACAATTGAATGAAAATTTTATGAAATTTAAAAAAAGAAAGAAAAGAAAAGAAAAAGAAGTCAGCCTGTTTAAGGCTCTGATATCTATTCTGTATGACTCAAAGCAGTTATGACACGGTCTGCTTTTCTCACCCAATAAAGGAATATTTCATATATCAGTCTAGTCTTCATCTTATCAGCAACAGTTATCACAGCTCGTACATTTGCTTTTTACACATATATGTAATGCCTTTTGTGTTGAAATGCATGGCAAGTGTCACACAAGCACACAAGGAGAAGCAGGGCAGCTTCTGTCAAAGTGTGATCTGACAAGAGGGGCTCCCTCTGCTGGCTGAATGCAGCACAAAGTGTCTGCCGCTGTTCGACCACATTATCAGCTAACAGCTTGTGACACTCAATTGCCTGTCTTCTCCACCGGAGGGCGCCCACCAGCTGGCAAGTCCAGTGCACTGCACATGAAAGGTGGTGAAAATGCAGTGACATGTGCTGTTTGTGTAAAAGACAGAGAGAGAGAAACACACACACACACACACACACACAGACACACACACACACACACACACACACACACAGAGACACACTAAGTGGATCTACAGGGCAGAATGTGAATTTCAGTGCTTTGTGATCTGCCTGCCTGTCATTCTGTTTGGCTCTCTTTCGGCCCCTCTCTCTCTGTGTCACACACACACACACACGCACGCACGCACACACAGAGCGGCTCACAGATCAGGGCAAAACAAGAGAAATGAGTAGAGATGTCAGTGTGAGAGAGGGCCTGTGGTGCTGGGACAGTGAGTCACAGTGCATGCTTTACCTGGCTGCTGCTGCCTAAAGGTCGCAGGAGGCGGAGGAGAGGACGAGGAGATTTGGAGGCAGCGGTGGGCTGAATTTGGGTTCAGCTGATTCGGGCCCCGTGAAGCTCGGACGGCTGACTCTCTTGTGTTTCCTGTTCCTGGCATGTCCTCGTCCACACTATGAAAGGCAGCAACAAGTTTAATATTCAGAAACCTAAAGTATGTATCAGCAGCAGAATGGAGCTAACAATAAATGTTTGTTTCAGTTCTATGAAGCTTTGAGTATTTTGGATTAGTAGCACTGCTGTGTTTGTTGCATCCTATTGCTGTAATTGTTTATATGCTTTATATATTCTGAAGCAAGTTGATCTATAGAGTTACATCATATCCTATAAGCATGTTATGTGTTTGTATACTTTCTGCCCAGTTTGACCCATTTAGCAGAAGTCAGCCTGTTTGTGTGTTTCTTTTTTTTTGTCCCTTCACTCTTTTAAAGTGGAATTTGGAAACTTCAACTATAACCAAACCAATGTAGCTTAAAGGAAAAGGGGTGAAGTATTAGAAATGCAGTTTTTAAGAAAAACTACATTAGAAATCAGGAGATCAGCTTGTGCGCTCTGGAGATAAGCTGTTGTGCCTCTGCACGTTAAGTTACAGTCAAAATTAATTTCTCTGGAGATCACCGGGTTTGAGTTGGACCGCGTACAGAGGTTCTCATGTACTTTTGTTAATGTTCTGCAATGAAACAATTGAATGAAAATTTTATGAAATTTAAAAAAAGAAAGAAAAGAAAAAGAAAAAGAAGTCAGCCTGTTTAAGGCTCTGATATCTATTCTGTATGACTCAAAGCAGTTATGACACGGTCTGCTTTTCTCACCCAATAAAGGAATATTTCATATATCAGTCTAGTCTTCATCTTATCAGCAACAGTTATCACAGCTCGTACATTTGCTTTTTACACATATATGTAATGCCTTTTGTGTTGAAATGCATGGCAAGTGTCACACAAGCACACAAGGAGAAGCAGGGCAGCTTCTGTCAAAGTGTGATCTGACAAGAGGGGCTCCCTCTGCTGGCTGAATGCAGCACAAAGTGTCTGCCGCTGTTCGACCACATTATCAGCTAACAGCTTGTGACACTCAATTGCCTGTCTTCTCCACCGGAGGGCGCCCACCAGCTGGCAAGTCCAGTGCACTGCACATGAAAGGTGGTGAAAATGCAGTGACATGTGCTGTTTGTGTAAAAGACAGAGAGAGAGAAACACACACACACACACACACACACAGACACACACACACACACACACACACACACACAGAGACACACTAAGTGGATCTACAGGGCAAAATGTGAATTTCAGTGCTTTGTGATCTGCCTGCCTGTCATTCTGTTTGGCTCTCTTTCGGCCCCTCTCTCTCTGTGTCACACACACACACACACGCACGCACGCACACACAGAGCGGCTCACAGATCAGGGCAAAACAAGAGAAATGAGTAGAGATGTCAGTGTGAGAGAGGGCCTGTGGTGCTGGGACAGTGAGTCACAGTGCATGCTTTACCTGGCTGCTGCTGCCTAAAGGTCGCAGGAGGCGGAGGAGAGGACGAGGAGATTTGGAGGCAGCGGTGGGCTGAATTTGGGTTCAGCTGATTCGGGCCCCGTGAAGCTCGGACGGCTGACTCTCTTGTGTTTCCTGTTCCTGGCATGTCCTCGTCCACACTATGAAAGGCAGCAACAAGTTTAATATTCAGAAACCTAAAGTATGTATCAGCAGCAGAATGGAGCTAACAATAAATGTTTGTTTCAGTTCTATGAAGCTTTGAGTATTTTGGATTAGTAGCACTGCTGTGTTTGTTGCATCCTATTGCTGTAATTGTTTATATGCTTTATATATTCTGAAGCAAGTTGATCTATAGAGTTACATCATATCCTATAAGGATGTTATGTGTTTGTATACTTTCTGCCCAGTTTGACCCATTTAGCAGAAGTCAGCCTGTTTGTGTGCTTCTTTTTTTTGTCCCTTCACTCTTTTAAAGTGGAATTTGGAAACTTCAACTACAACGAAACCAATGTAGCTTAAAGGAAAAGGGGTGAAGTATTAGAAATGCAGTTTTTAAGAAAAACTACATTAGAAATCAGGAGATCAGCTTGTGCGCTCTGGAGATAAGCTGTTGTGCCTCTGCACGTTAAGTTACAGTCAAAATTAATTTCTCTGGAGATCACCGGGTTTGAGGTGGACCGCGTACAGAGGTTCTCATGTACTTTTGTTAATGTTCTGGAATGAAACAATTGAATGAAAATTTTATGAAATTTAAAAAAAGAAAGAAAAGAAAAAGAAAAAGAAGTCAGCCTGTTTAAGGCTCTGATATCTATTCTGTATGACTCAAAGCAGTTATGACACGGTCTGCTTTTCTCACCCAATAAAGGAATATTTCATATATCAGTCTAGTCTTCATCTTATCAGCAACAGTTATCACAGCTCGTACATTTGCTTTTTACACATATATGTAATGCCTTTTGTGTTGAAATGCATGGCAAGTGTCACACAAGCACACAAGGAGAAGCAGGGCAGCTTCTGTCAAAGTGTGATCTGACAAGAGGGGCTCCCTCTGCTGGCTGAATGCAGCACAAAGTGTCTGCCGCTGTTCGACCACATTATCAGCTAACAGCTTGTGACACTCAATTGCCTGTCTTCTCCACCGGAGGGCGCCCACCAGCTGGCAAGTCCAGTGCACTGCACATGAAAGGTGGTGAAAATGCAGTGACATGTGCTGTTTGTGTAAAAGACAGAGAGAGAGAAACACACACACACACACACACACACACAGACACACACACACACAGAGACACACTAAGTGGATCTACAGGGCAGAATGTGAATTTCAGTGCTTTGTGATCTGCCTGCCTGTCATTCTGTTTGGCTCTCTTTCGGCCCCTCTCTCTCTGTGTCACACACACACACACACGCACGCACGCACACACAGAGCGGCTCACAGATCAGGGCAAAACAAGAGAAATGAGTAGAGATGTCAGTGTGAGAGAGGGCCTGTGGTGCTGGGACAGTGAGTCACAGTGCATGCTTTACCTGGCTGCTGCTGCCTAAAGGTCGCAGGAGGCGGAGGAGAGGACGAGGAGATTTGGAGGCAGCGGTGGGCTGAATTTGGGTTCAGCTGATTCGGGCCCCGTGAAGCTCGGACGGCTGACTCTCTTGTGTTTCCTGTTCCTGGCATGTCCTCGTCCACACTATGAAAGGCAGCAACAAGTTTAATATTCAGAAACCTAAAGTATGTATCAGCAGCAGAATGGAGCTAACAATAAATGTTTGTTTCAGTTCTGTGAAGCTTTGAGTATTTTGGATTAGTAGCACTGCTGTGTTTGTTGCATCCTATTGCTGTAATTGTTTATATGCTTTATATATTCTGAAGCAAGTTGATCTATAGTGTTACATCATATCCTATAAGCATGTTATGTGTTTGTATACTTTCTGCCCAGTTTGACCCATTTAGCAGAAGTCAGCCTGTTTGTGTGCTTCTTTTTTTTGTCCCTTCACTCTTTTAAAGTGGAATTTGGAAACTTCAACTATAACCAAACCAATGTAGCTTAAAGGAAAAGGGGTGAAGTATTAGAAATGCAGTTTTTAAGAAAAACTACATTAGAAATCAGGAGATCAGCTTGTGCGCTCTGGAGATAAGCTGTTGTGCCTCTGCACGTTAAGTTACAGTCAAAATTAATTTCTCTGGAGATCACCGGGTTTGAGTTGGACCGCGTACAGAGGTTCTCATGTACTTTTGTTAATGTTCTGGAATGAAACAATTGAATGAAAATTTTATGAAATTTAAAAAAAAGAAAGAAAAGAGAAAAACAGAAGTGAGCCTGTTTAAGGCTCTGATATCTATTCTGTATGACTCAAAGCAGTTATGACACGGTCTGCTTTTCTCACCCAATAAAGGAATATTTCATATATCAGTCTACTCTTCATCTTATCAGCAACAGTTATCACAGCTCGTACATTTGCTTTTTACACATATATGTAGGCATTGAGCCAAATGTAGTAATGGCAACACACTGAAGGAACAATATTTGTCTCTTATATATAATACATGTATATATACACTGTCAAAGATAGAATGTCTTTCTCTGTGCTTTGTTTGAGTGTCTGGGGGGGGGGGGGGGGAGAGGGTTTAACTTCTTTTTTGTTTTGTGTGTGCAGATCCCATTTATTTTACACTGAAGCTTAAAGTTACACAGACAAAGAAGTAATTTGTACAATACAAAAGTGAAAAGAAACCTGAAAAATATCGAGAAAGCCTAGTACATAAAAGCACTTTCCCCAGATAATCCCAAAGAGCAAGAGTACTGCCTTTTGTGTTGAAATGCACAGCAAGTGTCACTCTCTCTCTGTCACACACACACACACACACACACACACACACACACAGGCACGCACGCACGCACACAGACAGACAGACACACACACAGACACACACTGTGAGGTCTGCAGGGAAAAATTTGAATTTCAGCGCTCTGTGATTTGGCGCCCTCCAGTGGACCAATGCAGGCATGATGAGGTTTAACTGTTAGGTTAAGGGGAGAAAAGCCAGGAGAGGATGTGACAAAAGTGTAATAACTGGAAAAGTAAGAGGCGTAGAGGGATGGAAGTGGTGTCTAGTGGGGGGTTTTGGGGTCCTGCGGACTCGCTGGTGAAGACCCCATGTCGATAGCACCAACGGTTCTGGACTTGGTGCAAATCGGTCAAAAATTGACCAGACCAAAAGGTCAAAGTGGCAGATAGGAGTGTCCGATCGGTCTCTTTCCACGACCACTATACTCAGCAGCCCCTCCCGGGTCGTTAGACACCCAACATGGCAGGGATCGGTGACCTAACATGTGACTCCACCTTTTTGGGTCAGGTGACCGATTGGTGCCGAGTGACCCATCTGCGGATGCGGAATCCAACCCCCAGTCCGAGGGTGTGATACTCGCGGTTCTGGGACTTTCCTGCGTGGAGATAAGGTGGGAATACGTTGGGTCTGTGTGCCAGGTTCCGTCCGAAAGTCAAAGTCTGTGTTCCAAGTGTCGGCAGGCGAGTTTGTGGGGCCGATCAGACGAGGCGGTAGGGCGCTTGAGAGCGTTCTGTGCAAGTGTGTACATGCAAGTTTTGTGGTGTGTCAGCACACCTTCACGGACCTTAGGGTAAGTGGAAAGGCCATGTCAGGGTGTAAAATGTTGAAAACCCTAACCCTATGGACCCTAGTGTGTGATACCCTAGTGTGTGATACCCTAGTGTGTGGGAACCTAGCGTTAGTGGTTTTTGTTTTGTTTTTTTTTGGAGAAGTGCAGAAAAGGAAATGTGTTTATTTTGCAGTGTCACTTCTGGAATCTCACTATATTTACTGAAGAGAAAAAACAATGGAAGCTATTAACACTGTAAGTGAAGAATAAAGAACACTAAGGGACATCTATATTTACCCAGAGTTAGGACGTGGGTTACGGCCCCGTCCTCCCTGGGGAGGACCGAGGTATGCACGGTCCTTCCCTCCCGGGCCCCTCCCTCCCCGGTCCCAAGAAGACCAATCCTGGTCTTGAGATTGGGGTCGATTGATCTTGGTCTGCATACGGGAGCGACCCCTTTCCTCCTTGAACTGCTGAAAGTTGATTTGCTCAATGACGTCATGAATGTTATTCTTTTTCCTGATGAGAACCATGAATATTGCTCTCTTTCCAATATTTTTGGGAGGAAAGTGTTTCATCAGCACCTCTTCTGCTTTCTCAAACTTACTGTTTTTGATGAAAATCCCCACGATCATGTCTTTAAGAGAAGTGGACACCTTTTCATACTCCTGCTGCGGGATACTGAGCTAGGGTAGGGTTAGGAGGTGGGTTACGGCCCCGTCCTCCCTGGGGAGGACCGAGGTATTCACGGTCCATCCCTCCCGGGCCCCTCCTTCCCCAGTCCCAAGAAGACCAATCCTGGTCTTGAGATTGGGGTCGATTGATCTTGGTCTTCATACGGGAGCGACCCCTTTCCTCCTTGAACTGCTGAAAGTTGATTTGCTCAATGACGTCATGAATTTTTTTTTTTTTCCTGATGAGACCCATGAATATTACTCTCTTTCCAATATTTTTGGGAGGAAAGTGTTTCATCAGCACCTCTTCTGCTTTCTCAAACTTATTGTTTTTGATGAAAATCCCCACGATCATGTCTTTAAGAGAAGTGGACACCTTTTCATACTCCTGCTGCGGGATACTGAACTAGGGTAGGGTTAGGAGGTGGGTTAGGGGGGTTAGGGTTAGGATAAGAGTTTGGGCCCCTCCTCCAATTGGAGGCGGGCGGTGCACGGGCCATCCCCCGGTAAGGGTCCTGGACCCCGGATTGTCCACGGCGTCTGCCATAACGCACCAGGGTCCAGTCTGAAGTCCATCCAACCATGGTGATTTGGATGGAGGCAAGTGTTTTTAAATGGTTTTTCTACCAAATTTTAAATTAAAGATTTTTAACTTAAATTTGTAAGTTTTAACTTAAAAATTTAGGGAAATAAATGAAAGAAAATGAATTGGTTTAGAAAAAAATGAATTGGTTTTGAAAAAAACCGTTTAGTTTTTAAAGAAAAATTTTTTAAAGAAAGAAAATAAATTGGTTTTTAAAAAAACCTTTTAGTTTTTAAATAAAAATAAAATTACAAAAAGGCCAAATGAATATTAATTTGTGTGCCCGTGCGGCGACGTTTCGACCTGTGAAGGTCTTCTTCAGGCCTAGGCACACACCAACAAAAGAAACAAACAGGCTTGCTCTCAGCGATCTGCTCTGTCCGGTGGTTTGGAGTGGAATGAGCAGAGAGTGCCTTCCCTTCTATTTATACCCTCCCACTTTTACATGTCAGGTTCGTTGTTTTGAATTTAGTTTTAAAATGTCAAATCAGTTTATTGCATTTTCGTTTTTAGTTTTTTGAATAGAATTTTTGCCAATGTATTTTTTAATCACCCCTCAATGTCAATAATATGTTTTTAGAAAAATATTAATTTTTTAACCATGTAAATAATTTATAATCATGTTAAGCAGTTTGTTAATCATGTAAGTCATTTTTAATCACATGTATGATATTTTTAATCATGTACATTATGTTTTTAACCCCAACTGTATATGTTTTCCAATTTTTTAATGTAATTAATGAATTGAGTTTTTTAACTTTAAATTTATAATTAATTTATTGTAATTTTATATCCAATAAGTGGGTTTAGGGCCAAATTAAAAAAGAATGAATTATGAATTATTAATCCAATTAATTAGGTTTAAAGGCCAGAATACTAAGTGGTTAGGGTTAGGTTAAGGGGAGAAAAGTCAGGAGAGGGTTAGGGTTAGGGTTAGGGTTAAGGGGAGAAAAGCCAGGAGAGGATGGGACAAAAGTGTAATAACTGGAAAAGTAAGAGGCGTAGAGGGCTGATGTTGGTGTGTAGGCGGGGGTTTTGATGGGTGGCGGACGCTGTGGTGAAGTGCCGGCACCGATGGCCTTTTCGGTTCTGGAGATATGGCGAATCGGACCAAAGAGGATGGGACAAAACGGTCCCAATTGGAGATACGAAGGTCCAAAGGGCCTGGTTCCACTGGCACTGTGTCGCCTGTGTCCGTGCCCATCCGTGGGCGCCCGACATGGCACCGTTCAGAGTACCTTTGCAGGATGGGGCAGTGGTTGGAGAGAGGTCATGTGATGCGCCCACGCATGCGGAACCCTACCCCGACTCCACGGGTGGCCGCCCTGTCTTTGTCAGACCCTCCTATCTGGAGACAGAGCTGTAAACCTTTTGGTAAGACGTCTCCCTGCACAGAAGCGCTTGCAGAAGGAGACAGCAGAAGGGAGAGAGCAGAAGCAGGCCTTTGGAGCACTGCGTCACCTGCTCCTCCGCTCCTTTGGCTTCGGGCCGCAGACTACAATTGGAGAGCAAGACGTCGTGGCTTACCACAAATAATACAATCTCTTGTTGCATCTGTCAGTCTCTTTGCTTTGTTTGAGGGTTTGGTTTCCCAAAGCACGTCAGGTGCCTTTCTCTCCCTCTCTCTGTGTCACACACAGAGACACACACACACACACACACACACGCACAGGCAAGCACACGCACGCACGCACACACAGAGCGGCTCACCGGTCAGGGCAAAACAAGAGAAATGAGTAGAGATGTCAGTGTGAGAGAGGGCCTGTGGTGCTGGGACAGTGAGTCACAGTGCATGCTTTACCTGGCTGCTGCTGCCTAAAGGTCGCAGGAGGCGGAGGAGAGGACGAGGAGATTTGGAGGCAGCGGTGGGCTGAATTTGGGTTCAGCTGATTCGGGCCCCGTGAAGCTCGGACGGCTGACTCTCTTGTGTTTCCTGTTCCTGGCATGTCCTCGTCCACACTATGAAAGGCAGCAACAAGTTTAATATTCAGAAACCTAAAGTATGTATCAGCAGCAGAATGGAGCTAACAATAAATGTTTGTTTCAGTTCTATGAAGCTTTGAGTATTTTGGATTAGTAGCACTGCTGTGTTTGTTGCATCCTATTGCTGTAATTGTTTATATGCTTTATATATTCTGAAGCAAGTTGATCTATAGAGTTACATCATATCCTATAAGGATGTTATGTGTTTGTATACTTTCTGCCCAGTTTGACCCATTTAGCAGAAGTCAGCCTGTTTGTGTGCTTCTTTTTTTTGTCCCTTCACTCTTTTAAAGTGGAATTTGGAAACTTCAACTACAACGAAACCAATGTAGCTTAAAGGAAAAGGGGTGAAGTATTAGAAATGCAGTTTTTAAGAAAAACTACATTAGAAATCAGGAGATCAGCTTGTGCGCTCTGGAGATAAGCTGTTGTGCCTCTGCACGTTAAGTTACAGTCAAAATTAATTTCTCTGGAGATCACCGGGTTTGAGTTGGACCGCGTACAGAGGTTCTCATGTACTTTTGTTAATGTTCTGGAATGAAACAATTGAATGAAAATTTTATGAAATTTAAAAAAAAGAAAGAAAAGAAAAAGAAAAAGAAGTCAGCCTGTTTAAGGCTCTGATATCTATTCTGTATGACTCAAAGCAGTTATGACACGGTCTGCTTTTCTCACCCAATAAAGGAATATTTCATATATCAGTCTAGTCTTCATCTTATCAGCAACAGTTATCACAGCTCGTACATTTGCTTTTTACACATATATGTAATGCCTTTTGTGTTGAAATGCATGGCAAGTGTCACACAAGCACACAAGGAGAAGCAGGGCAGCTTCTGTCAAAGTGTGATCTGACAAGAGGGGCTCCCTCTGCTGGCTGAATGCAGCACAAAGTGTCTGCCGCTGTTCGACCACATTATCAGCTAACAGCTTGTGACACTCAATTGCCTGTCTTCTCCACCGGAGGGCGCCCACCAGCTGGCAAGTCCAGTGCACTGCACATGAAAGGTGGTGAAAATGCAGTGACATGTGCTGTTTGTGTAAAAGACAGAGAGAGAGAAACACACACACACACACACACACACACAGACACACACAGACACACACACACACACACACAGAGACACACTAAGTGGATCTACAGGGCAAAATGTGAATTTCAGTGCTTTGTGATCTGCCTGCCTGTCATTCTGTTTGGCTCTCTTTCGGCCCCTCTCTCTCTGTGTCACACACACACACACACGCACGCACGCACACACAGAGCGGCTCACCGGTCAGGGCAAAACAAGAGAAATGAGTAGAGATGTCAGTGTGAGAGAGGGCCTGTGGTGCTGGGACAGTGAGTCACAGTGCATGCTTTACCTGGCTGCTGCTGCCTAAAGGTCGCAGGAGGCGGAGGAGAGGACGAGGAGATTTGGAGGCAGCGGTGGGCTGAATTTGGGTTCAGCTGATTCGGGCCCCGTGAAGCTCGGACGGCTGACTCTCTTGTGTTTCCTGTTCCTGGCATGTCCTCGTCCACACTATGAAAGGCAGCAACAAGTTTAATATTCAGAAACCTAAAGTATGTATCAGCAGCAGAATGGAGCTAACAATAAATGTTTGTTTCAGTTCTATGAAGCTTTGAGTATTTTGGATTAGTAGCACTGCTGTGTTTGTTGCATCCTATTGCTGTAATTGTTTATATGCTTTATATATTCTGAAGCAAGTTGATCTATAGAGTTACATCATATCCTATAAGGATGTTATGTGTTTGTATACTTTCTGCCCAGTTTGACCCATTTAGCAGAAGTCAGCCTGTTTGTGTGCTTCTTTTTTTTTGTCCCTTCACTCTTTTAAAGTGGAATTTGGAAACTTCAACTACAACGAAACCAATGTAGCTTAAAGGAAAAGGGGTGAAGTATTAGAAATGCAGTTTTTAAGAAAAACTACATTAGAAATCAGGAGATCAGCTTGTGCGCTCTGGAGATAAGCTGTTGTGCCTCTGCACGTTAAGTTACAGTCAAAATTAATTTCTCTGGAGATCACCGGGTTTGAGTTGGACCGCGTACAGAGGTTCTCATGTACTTTTGTTAATGTTCTGGAATGAAACAATTGAATGAAAATTTTATGAAATTTAAAAAAAAGAAAGAAAAGAAAAAGAAAAAGAAGTCAGCCTGTTTAAGGCTCTGATATCTATTCTGTATGACTCAAAGCAGTTATGACACGGTCTGCTTTTCTCACCCAATAAAGGAATATTTCATATATCAGTCTAGTCTTCATCTTATCAGCAACAGTTATCACAGCTCGTACATTTGCTTTTTACACATATATGTAATGCCTTTTGTGTTGAAATGCATGGCAAGTGTCACACAAGCACACAAGGAGAAGCAGGGCAGCTTCTGTCAAAGTGTGATCTGACAAGAGGGGCTCCCTCTGCTGGCTGAATGCAGCACAAAGTGTCTGCCGCTGTTCGACCACATTATCAGCTAACAGCTTGTGACACTCAATTGCCTGTCTTCTCCACCGGAGGGCGCCCACCAGCTGGCAAGTCCAGTGCACTGCACATGAAAGGTGGTGAAAATGCAGTGACATGTGCTGTTTGTGTAAAAGACAGAGAGAGAGAAACACACACACACACACACACACACACAGACACACACAGACACACACACACACACACACAGAGACACACTAAGTGGATCTACAGGGCAAAATGTGAATTTCAGTGCTTTGTGATCTGCCTGCCTGTCATTCTGTTTGGCTCTCTTTCGGCCCCTCTCTCTCTGTGTCACACACACACACACACGCACGCACGCACACACAGAGCGGCTCACAGATCAGGGCAAAACAAGAGAAATGAGTAGAGATGTCAGTGTGAGAGAGGGCCTGTGGTGCTGGGACAGTGAGTCACAGTGCATGCTTTACCTGGCTGCTGCTGCCTAAAGGTCGCAGGAGGCGGAGGAGAGGACGAGGAGATTTGGAGGCAGCGGTGGGCTGAATTTGGGTTCAGCTGATTCGGGCCCCGTGAAGCTCGGACGGCTGACTCTCTTGTGTTTCCTGTTCCTGGCATGTCCTCGTCCACACTATGAAAGGCAGCAACAAGTTTAATATTCAGAAACCTAAAGTATGTATCAGCAGCAGAATGGAGCTAACAATAAATGTTTGTTTCAGTTCTATGAAGCTTTGAGTATTTTGGATTAGTAGCACTGCTGTGTTTGTTGCATCCTATTGCTGTAATTGTTTATATGCTTTATATATTCTGAAGCAAGTTGATCTATAGAGTTACATCATATCCTATAAGGATGTTATGTGTTTGTATACTTTCTGCCCAGTTTGACCCATTTAGCAGAAGTCAGCCTGTTTGTGTGCTTCTTTTTTTTTGTCCCTTCACTCTTTTAAAGTGGAATTTGGAAACTTCAACTACAACGAAACCAATGTAGCTTAAAGGAAAAGGGGTGAAGTATTAGAAATGCAGTTTTTAAGAAAAACTACATTAGAAATCAGGAGATCAGCTTGTGCGCTCTGGAGATAAGCTGTTGTGCCTCTGCACGTTAAGTTACAGTCAAAATTAATTTCTCTGGAGATCACCGGGTTTGAGGTGGACCGCGTACAGAGGTTCTCATGTACTTTTGTTAATGTTCTGGAATGAAACAATTGAATGAAAATTTTATGAAATTTAAAAAAAAGAAAGAAAAGAAAAAGAAAAAGAAGTCAGCCTGTTTAAGGCTCTGATATCTATTCTGTATGACTCAAAGCAGTTATGACACGGTCTGCTTTTCTCACCCAATAAAGGAATATTTCATATATCAGTCTAGTCTTCATCTTATCAGCAACAGTTATCACAGCTCGTACATTTGCTTTTTACACATATATGTAATGCCTTTTGTGTTGAAATGCATGGCAAGTGTCACACAAGCACACAAGGAGAAGCAGGGCAGCTTCTGTCAAAGTGTGATCTGACAAGAGGGGCTCCCTCTGCTGGCTGAATGCAGCACAAAGTGTCTGCCGCTGTTCGACCACATTATCAGCTAACAGCTTGTGACACTCAATTGCCTGTCTTCTCCACCGGAGGGCGCCCACCAGCTGGCAAGTCCAGTGCACTGCACATGAAAGGTGGTGAAAATGCAGTGACATGTGCTGTTTGTGTAAAAGACAGAGAGAGAGAAACACACACACACACACACACACACACAGACACACACAGACACACACACACACACACACAGAGACACACTAAGTGGATCTACAGGGCAAAATGTGAATTTCAGTGCTTTGTGATCTGCCTGCCTGTCATTCTGTTTGGCTCTCTTTCGGCCCCTCTCTCTCTGTGTCACACACACACACACACGCACGCACGCACACACAGAGCGGCTCACCGGTCAGGGCAAAACAAGAGAAATGAGTAGAGATGTCAGTGTGAGAGAGGGCCTGTGGTGCTGGGACAGTGAGTCACAGTGCATGCTTTACCTGGCTGCTGCTGCCTAAAGGTCGCAGGAGGCGGAGGAGAGGACGAGGAGATTTGGAGGCAGCGGTGGGCTGAATTTGGGTTCAGCTGATTCGGGCCCCGTGAAGCTCGGACGGCTGACTCTCTTGTGTTTCCTGTTCCTGGCATGTCCTCGTCCACACTATGAAAGGCAGCAACAAGTTTAATATCCAGAAACCTAAAGTATGTATCAGCAGCAGAATGGAGCTAACAATAAATGTTTGTTTCAGTTCTGTGAAGCTTTGAGTATTTTGGATTAGTAGCACTGCTGTGTTTGTTGCATCCTATTGCTGTAATTGTTTATATGCTTTATATATTCTGAAGCAAGTTGATCTATAGTGTTACATCATATCCTATAAGCATGTTATGTGTTTGTATACTTTCTGCCCAGTTTGACCCATTTAGCAGAAGTCAGCCTGTTTGTGTGCTTCTTTTTTTTTGTCCCTTCACTCTTTTAAAGTGGAATTTGGAAACTTCAACTACAACGAAACCAATGTAGCTTAAAGGAAAAGGGGTGAAGTATTAGAAATGCAGTTTTTAAGAAAAACTACATTAGAAATCAGGAGATCAGCTTGTGCGCTCTGGAGATAAGCTGTTGTGCCTCTGCACGTTAAGTTACAGTCAAAATTAATTTCTCTGGAGATCACCGGGTTTGAGGTGGACCGCGTACAGAGGTTCTCATGTACTTTTGTTAATGTTCTGGAATGAAACAATTGAATGAAAATTTTATGAAATTTAAAAAAAGAAAGAAAAGAAAAAGAAAAAGAAGTCAGCCTGTTTAAGGCTCTGATATCTATTCTGTATGACTCAAAGCAGTTATGACACGGTCTGCTTTTCTCACCCAATAAAGGAATATTTCATATATCAGTCTAGTCTTCATCTTATCAGCAACAGTTATCACAGCTCGTACATTTGCTTTTTACACATATATGTAATGCCTTTTGTGTTGAAATGCATGGCAAGTGTCACACAAGCACACAAGGAGAAGCAGGGCAGCTTCTGTCAAAGTGTGATCTGACAAGAGGGGCTCCCTCTGCTGGCTGAATGCAGCACAAAGTGTCTGCCGCTGTTCGACCACATTATCAGCTAACAGCTTGTGACACTCAATTGCCTGTCTTCTCCACCGGAGGGCGCCCACCAGCTGGCAAGTCCAGTGCACTGCACATGAAAGGTGGTGAAAATGCAGTGACATGTGCTGTTTGTGTAAAAGACAGAGAGAGAGAAACACACACACACACACACACACACACAGACACACACACACACACACACACACACACAGAGACACACTAAGTGGATCTACAGGGCAGAATGTGAATTTCAGTGCTTTGTGATCTGCCTGCCTGTCATTCTGTTTGGCTCTCTTTCGGCCCCTCTCTCTCTGTGTCACACACACACACACACGCACGCACGCACACACAGAGCGGCTCACAGATCAGGGCAAAACAAGAGAAATGAGTAGAGATGTCAGTGTGAGAGAGGGCCTGTGGTGCTGGGACAGTGAGTCACAGTGCATGCTTTACCTGGCTGCTGCTGCCTAAAGGTCGCAGGAGGCGGAGGAGAGGACGAGGAGATTTGGAGGCAGCGGTGGGCTGAATTTGGGTTCAGCTGATTCGGGCCCCGTGAAGCTCGGACGGCTGACTCTCTTGTGTTTCCTGTTCCTGGCATGTCCTCGTCCACACTATGAAAGGCAGCAACAAGTTTAATATCAGAAACCTAAAGTATGTATCAGCAGCAGAATGGAGCTAACAATAAATGTTTGTTTCAGTTCTATGAAGCTTTGAGTATTTTGGATTAGTAGCACTGCTGTGTTTGTTGCATCCTATTGCTGTAATTGTTTATATGCTTTATATATTCTGAAGCAAGTTGATCTATAGAGTTACATCATATCCTATAAGCATGTTATGTGTTTGTATACTTTCTGCCCAGTTTGACCCATTTAGCAGAAGTCAGCCTGTTTGTGTGTTCTTTTTTTTTGTCCCTTCACTCTTTTAAAGTGGAATTTGGAAACTTCAACTATAACAAACCAATGTAGCTTAAAGGAAAAGGGGTGAAGTATTAGAAATGCAGTTTTTAAGAAAAACTACATTAGAAATCAGGAGATCAGCTTGTGCGCTCTGGAGATAAGCTGTTGTGCCTCTGCACGTTAAGTTACAGTCAAAATTAATTTCTCTGGAGATCACCGGGTTTGAGTGGACCGCGTACAGAGGTTCTCATGTACTTTTGTTAATGTTCTGCAATGAAACAATTGAATGAAAATTTTATGAAATTTAAAAAAAAGAAAGAAAAGAAAAAGAAAAAGAAGTCAGCCTGTTTAAGGCTCTGATATCTATTCTGTATGACTCAAAGCAGTTATGACACGGTCTGCTTTTCTCACCCAATAAAGGAATATTTCATATATCAGTCTAGTCTTCATCTTATCAGCAACAGTTATCACAGCTCGTACATTTGCTTTTTACACATATATGTAATGCCTTTTGTGTTGAAATGCATGGCAAGTGTCACACAAGCACACAAGGAGAAGCAGGGCAGCTTCTGTCAAAGTGTGATCTGACAAGAGGGGCTCCCTCTGCTGGCTGAATGCAGCACAAAGTGTCTGCCGCTGTTCGACCACATTATCAGCTAACAGCTTGTGACACTCAATTGCCTGTCTTCTCCACCGGAGGGCGCCCACCAGCTGGCAAGTCCAGTGCACTGCACATGAAAGGTGGTGAAAATGCAGTGACATGTGCTGTTTGTGTAAAAGACAGAGAGAGAGAAACACACACACACACACACACACACACAGACACACACACACACACACACACACACACAGAGACACACTAAGTGGATCTACAGGGCAAATGTGAATTTCAGTGCTTTGTGATCTGCCTGCCTGTCATTCTGTTTGGCTCTCTTTCGGCCCCTCTCTCTCTGTGTCACACACACACACACACGCACGCACGCACACACAGAGCGGCTCACAGATCAGGGCAAAACAAGAGAAATGAGTAGAGATGTCAGTGTGAGAGAGGGCCTGTGGTGCTGGGACAGTGAGTCACAGTGCATGCTTTACCTGGCTGCTGCTGCCTAAAGGTCGCAGGAGGCGGAGGAGAGGACGAGGAGATTTGGAGGCAGCGGTGGGCTGAATTTGGGTTCAGCTGATTCGGGCCCCGTGAAGCTCGGACGGCTGACTCTCTTGTGTTTCCTGTTCCTGGCATGTCCTC
Organism: Oreochromis niloticus; assembly: GCF_001858045.2. NCBI lineage: Eukaryota > Metazoa > Chordata > Actinopteri > Cichliformes > Cichlidae > Oreochromis > Oreochromis niloticus. The sequence goes on from NW_020328331.1 coordinate 22,656, forward strand.
GTCCACACTATGAAAGGCAGCAACAAGTTTAATATTCAGAAACCTAAAGTATGTATCAGCAGCAGAATGGAGCTAACAATAAATGTTTGTTTCAGTTCTATGAAGCTTTGAGTATTTTGGATTAGTAGCACTGCTGTGTTTGTTGCATCCTATTGCTGTAATTGTTTATATGCTTTATATATTCTGAAGCAAGTTGATCTATAGAGTTACATCATATCCTATAAGCATGTTATGTGTTTGTATACTTTCTGCCCAGTTTGACCCATTTAGCAGAAGTCAGCCTGTTTGTGTGTTCTTTTTTTTTGTCCCTTCACTCTTTTAAAGTGGAATTTGGAAACTTCAACTACAACAAACCAATGTAGCTTAAAGGAAAAGGGGTGAAGTATTAGAAATGCAGTTTTTAAGAAAAACTACATTAGAAATCAGGAGATCAGCTTGTGCGCTCTGGAGATAAGCTGTTGTGCCTCTGCACGTTAAGTTACAGTCAAAATTAATTTCTCTGGAGATCACCGGGTTTGAGTGGACCGCGTACAGAGGTTCTCATGTACTTTTGTTAATGTTCTGGAATGAAACAATTGAATGAAAATTTATGAAATTTAAAAAAAAGAAAGAAAAGAAAAAGAAAAGAAGTCAGCCTGTTTAAGGCTCTGATATCTATTCTGTATGACTCAAAGCAGTTATGACACGGTCTGCTTTTCTCACCCAATAAAGGAATATTTCATATATCAGTCTAGTCTTCATCTTATCAGCAACAGTTATCACAGCTCGTACATTTGCTTTTTACACATATATGTAATGCCTTTTGTGTTGAAATGCATGGCAAGTGTCACACAAGCACACAAGGAGAAGCAGGGCAGCTTCTGTCAAAGTGTGATCTGACAAGAGGGCTCCCTCTGCTGGCTGAATGCAGCACAAAGTGTCTGCCGCTGTTCGACCACATTATCAGCTAACAGCTTGTGACACTCAATTGCCTGTCTTCTCCACCGGAGGGCGCCCACCAGCTGGCAAGTCCAGTGCACTGCACATGAAAGGTGGTGAAAATGCAGTGACATGTGCTGTTTGTGTAAAAGACAGAGAGAGAGAAACACACACACACACACACACACACACAGACACACACAACACACACACACACACACACAGAGACACACTAAGTGGATCTACAGGGCAAAATGTGAATTTCAGTGCTTTGTGATCTGCCTGCCTGTCATTCTGTTTGGCTCTCTTTCGGCCCCTCTCTCTCTGTGTCACACACACACACACACGCACGCACGCACACACAGAGCGGCTCACAGTCAGGGCAAAACAAGAGAAATGAGTAGAGATGTCAGTGTGAGAGAGGGCCTGTGGTGCTGGGACAGTGAGTCACAGTGCATGCTTTACCTGGCTGCTGCTGCCTAAAGGTCGCAGGAGGCGGAGGAGAGGACGAGGAGATTTGGAGGCAGCGGTGGGCTGAATTTGGGTTCAGCTGATTCGGGCCCCGTGAAGCTCGGACGGCTGACTCTCTTGTGTTTCCTGTTCCTGGCATGTCCTCGTCCACACTATGAAAGGCAGCAACAAGTTTAATATTCAGAAACCTAAAGTATGTATCAGCAGCAGAATGGAGCTAACAATAAATGTTTGTTTCAGTTCTATGAAGCTTTGAGTATTTTGGATTAGTAGCACTGCTGTGTTTGTTGCATCCTATTGCTGTAATTGTTTATATGCTTTATATATTCTGAAGCAAGTTGATCTATAGAGTTACATCATATCCTATAAGGATGTTATGTGTTTGTATACTTTCTGCCCAGTTTGACCCATTTAGCAGAAGTCAGCCTGTTTGTGTGCTTCTTTTTTTTTGTCCCTTCACTCTTTTAAAGTGGAATTTGGAAACTTCAACTACAACGAAACCAATGTAGCTTAAAGGAAAAGGGGTGAAGTATTAGAAATGCAGTTTTTAAGAAAAACTACATTAGAAATCAGGAGATCAGCTTGTGCGCTCTGGAGATAAGCTGTTGTGCCTCTGCACGTTAAGTTACAGTCAAAATTAATTTCTCTGGAGATCACCGGGTTTGAGGTGGACCGCGTACAGAGGTTCTCATGTACTTTTGTTAATGTTCTGGAATGAAACAATTGAATGAAAATTTTATGAAATTTAAAAAAAGAAAGAAAAGAAAAAGAAAAAGAAGTCAGCCTGTTTAAGGCTCTGATATCTATTCTGTATGACTCAAAGCAGTTATGACACGGTCTGCTTTTCTCACCCAATAAAGGAATATTTCATATATCAGTCTAGTCTTCATCTTATCAGCAACAGTTATCACAGCTCGTACATTTGCTTTTTACACATATATGTAATGCCTTTTGTGTTGAAATGCATGGCAAGTGTCACACAAGCACACAAGGAGAAGCAGGGCAGCTTCTGTCAAAGTGTGATCTGACAAGAGGGGCTCCCTCTGCTGGCTGAATGCAGCACAAAGTGTCTGCCGCTGTTCGACCACATTATCAGCTAACAGCTTGTGACACTCAATTGCCTGTCTTCTCCACCGGAGGGCGCCCACCAGCTGGCAAGTCCAGTGCACTGCACATGAAGGTGGTGAAAATGCAGTGACATGTGCTGTTTGTGTAAAAGACAGAGAGAGAGAAACACACACACACACACACACACACACAGACACACACAGACACACACACACACACACACAGAGACACACTAAGTGGATCTACAGGGCAAAATGTGAATTTCAGTGCTTTGTGATCTGCCTGCCTGTCATTCTGTTTGGCTCTCTTTCGGCCCCTCTCTCTCTGTGTCACACACACACACACACGCACGCACGCACACACAGAGCGGCTCACGATCAGGGCAAACAAGAGAAATGAGTAGAGATGTCAGTGTGAGAGAGGGCCTGTGGTGCTGGGACAGTGAGTCACAGTGCATGCTTTACCTGGCTGCTGCTGCCTAAAGGTCGCAGAGGCGGAGGAGAGGACGAGGAGATTTGGAGGCAGCGGTGGGCTGAATTTGGGTTCAGCTGATTCGGGCCCTGTGAAGCTGGATGGCTGACTCTCTTGTGTTTCCTGTTCCTGGCATGTCCTGGTGCACACTATGAAAGGCAGCAACAAGTTTAATATTCAGAAACCTAAAGTATGTATCAGCAGCAGAATGGAGCTAAAATAAATGTTTGTTTCAGTTCTATGAAGCTTTGAGTATTTTGGATTAGTAGCACTGCTGTGTTTGTTGCATCATATTGCTGTAATTGTTATATGCTTTATATATTCTGAAGTAAGTTGATCTATAGAGTTACATCATATTCTATAAGGATGTTATGTGTTTGTATACTTTCTGCCCAGTTTGACCCATTTAGCAGAAGTCAGCCTGTTTGTGTGCTTTTTTTTTTCCCTTCACTTTTGTAAAGTGGAATTTGGAAACTTCAACTACAAGAAACCAATGTAGCTTAAAGGAAAAGGGGTGACGTATTAGAAATGCAGTTTTTAAGAAAAACTACATTAGAAATCAGGAGATCAGCTTGTGCGCTCTGGAGATAAGCTGTTGTGCCTCTGCACGTTAAGTTACAGTCAAAATTAATTTCTCTGGAGATCACCGGGTTTGAGTTGAACCGCGTACAGAGGTTCTCATGTACTTTTGTTAATGTTCTGGAATGAAACAATTGAATTTAAATTTTATGAAATTAAAAAAAAGAAAGAAAAGAAAAAAACAGAAGTGAGCCTGTTTAAGGCTCTGATATCTATTCTGTATGACTCAAAGCAGTTATGACAAGGTCTGCTTTCCTCACCCAATAAAGGAATATTTCATATATCAGTCTACTCTTCATCTTATCAGCAACAGTTATCACAGCTCGTACATTTGCTTTTACACATATATGTAGCATGAGCCAAATGTAGTAATGGCAACAACTGAAGGAACATATTTGTCTCTATATATAATACATGATATATACACTGTCAAGATAGAATGTCTTTCTCTGTGGTTGGTTTGAGTCTCCGGGGGGCGGAGGGTTTAACTCTGTTTTGTTTGTGTGTGCAGATCCCATTATGTTACACTGAACTTAAGCTACACAGGAAAGAAGTAATTTGTACAATACAAAGTGAAAAAAACCCCTGGAATATAGAGAAAGCCTAGTACCAAAAGCACTTTCCCAGATAATCCAAAGGAAGAGTACTGCCTTGTGTTGAAATGCCACATGTCACAAACAGCTTGTGACACTCAATTGCCTGTCTGGTCCACCGGAGGGCGCCCACCAGCTGGCAAGTCCAGTGCACTGCACATGAAAGGTGGTGAAAATGCAGTGACATGTGCTGTTTGTGTAAAAGACAGAGAGAGAGAAACACACACACACACACACACACACACACACACACAGACACACACACCACACACACACACACAGAGAGACACACTAAGTGGATCTACAGGGCAAAATTTGAATTTCAGTGCTTGTGATCTGCCTGCCTGTCATTCTGTGTGGCTCTCTTTCGGCCCCTCTCTCTCTGTGTCACACACACACACACACGCACGCACGCACACACAGAGCGGCTGAGAAATAGAGCAAAACAAGAGAATGAGTAGAGATGTCAGTGTGAGAGAGGGCCTGTGGTGCTGGGACAGTGAGTCACAGTGCATGCTTTACCTGGCTGCTGCTGCGAAAGGTCCAGTGCAGCGATGCGCTGCCTACTGGTCCAGCAGGCGGAGGAGAGGAGGAGGAGATTTGGAGGCAGCGGTGGGCTGAATTGGGTTCAGCTGATTCGGGCCCTGTGAAGCTTGGATGGCTGACTCTCTTGTGTTTCCTGTTCCTGGCATGTCCTGGTGCACACTATGAAGGCAGCAACAAGTTTAATATTCAGAAACCTAAAGTATGTATCAGCAGCAGAATGGAGCTAAAAATAAATGTTTGTTTCAGTTCTATGAAGCTTTGAGTATTTTGGATTAGTAGCACTGCTGTGTTTGTTGCATCCTATTGCTGTAATTGTTTATATGCTTTATATATTCTGAAGTAAGTTGATCTATAGAGTTACATCATATTCTATAAGGATGTTATGTGTTTGTATACTTTCTGCCCAGTTTGACCCATTTAGCAGAAGTCAGCCTGTTTGTGTGCTTTTTTTTCCTCCTTCACTTTTGTAAAGTGGAATTTGGAAACTTCAACTACAAGGAAACCAATGTAGCTTAAAGGAAAAGGGGTGACGTATTAGAAATGCAGTTTTTAAGAAAAACTACATTAGAAATCAGGAGATCAGCTTGTGCGCTCTGGAGATAAGCTGTTGTGCCTCTGCACGTTAAGTTACAGTCAAAATTAATTTCTCTGGAGATCACCGGGTTTGAGTTGAACCGCGTACAGAGGTTCTCATGTACTTTTGTTAATGTTCTGGAATGAAACAATTGAATTTAAATTTTATGAAATTAAAAAAAAGAAAGAAAAGAAAAAAACAGAAGTGAGCCTGTTTAAGGCTCTGATATCTATTCTGTATGACTCAAAGCAGTTATGACAAGGTCTGCTTTCCTCACCCAATAAAGGAATATTTCATATATCAGTCTACTCTTCATCTTATCAGCAACAGTTATCACAGCTCGTACATTTGCTTTTTACACATATATGTAGGCATTGAGCCAAATGTAGTAATGGCAACACACTGAAGGAACAATATTTGTCTCTTATATATAATACATGTATATATACACTGTCAAAGATAGAATGTCTTTCTCTGTGGTTGGTTTGAGTCTCCGGGGGGGCGGAGGGTTTAACTTCTGTTTTGTTTTGTGTGTGCAGATCCATTTATGTTACACTGAAGCTTAAAGCTACACAGAGAAAGAAGTAATTTGTACAATACAAAAGTGAAAAAAACCCTGGAAAATATAGAGAAAGCCTAGTACGCAAAAGCACTTTCCCCAGATAATCCCAAAGAGGAAGAGTACTGCCTTTGTGTTGAAATGCACAGCAAGTGTCACACAACAGCTTGTGACACTCAATTGCCTGTCTGGTCCACCGGAGGGCGCCCCAGCTGGCAAGTCCAGTGCACTGCACATGAAAGGTGGTGAAAATGCAGTGACATGTGCTGTTTGTGTAAAAGACAGAGAGAGAGAAACACACACCACACACACACACACACACACACAGACAACACACACACACACACACACACACAGAGAGACACACTAAGTGGATCTACAGGGCAAAATTTGAATTTCAGTGCTTTGTGATCTGCCTGCCTGTCATTCTGTGTGGCTCTCTTTCGGCCCCTCTCTCTCTGTGTCACACACACACACACGCACGCACGCACACACAGAGCGGCTGAGAAATGAGAGCAAAACAAGAGAAATGAGTAGAGATGTCAGTGTGAGAGAGGGCCTGTGGTGCTGGGACAGTGAGTCACAGTGCATGCTTTACCTGGCTGCTGCTGCCGAAAGGTCCAGTAGCAGGCGATGCGCTGCCTACTGGTCCCAGCAGGCGGAGGAGAGGAGGAGGAGATTTGGAGGCAGCGGTGGGCTGAATATGGGTTCAGCTGATTCGGGCCTGTGAAGCTTGGATGGCTGACTCTCTTGTGTTTCCTGTTCCTGGCATGTCCTGGTGCACACATATGTGCGGCAGGATGAGGCTGCAATGGCAGGCAACACATGATCAGTTACGCAAACAGAATGGCCTTGTGGGTCTGTTTTCTCTGTGCTTTGTTTGAGTGTCTGGGGGGGGGAAGGCTTTAACTCCTCTTTTGTTTTCTGTGTGCAGATCCCATTTATTTTACACTAAGCTTAAAGCTACACAGACAAAGAAGTAATTTGTAAATACAAAATGAAAAGAAACCTGAAAATATAGAGAAAGCCTAGTACACAAAGCACTTTCCCCAGATAATCCCAAACAGTAAAGTACTGCCTTTTGTGTTGAAATCACAGCAGTGCACTCTCTCTCTGTCACACACACACTCAACACACACACACACAACACACACAGAGAGACACACTAAGGGACTTTTTTTTTTTTTTTTTTTTTTTTTTTGACCTGTCCGTTTGGTTCTTTTGCCATCAAGAATTATTGTTAAAGCGAAGAAAGATGCCAACGGATTTACTTTAAATGACATCCAGCTGCGTAATGGTCCATTTGATTCACCTTTTATTTTTATTTATTTTCACTTGCTGAATAAAAAGACAAACGGGAAGAATAAGATAAAAACACCGAGAACACACAGAAGAAACAATTGTTTTATGATATAAACATACATCAGGGCAAGATATGAATTTTTCCTGTTTTTTTATCTTGACAGTTTATTTTTTTTTTTTAATATTATGTTACACTGAAGCTTAAAGCTACACAGAAGAAAGAAGTAATTTGTACATACAAAAGTGAAAAAAAACCTGGAAATATAGAAAGCCTAGTAGCAAAGCATTTCCCAGATATCCAAAGAGAGTATGCTTTTGTGTTGAAAGCACGCAGTGTCACACAAGCTTGTGACACTCATTGCCTGTCGGTCCCGGCGGCGCCCCCAGTGGCAAGTCAGTGCATGCACATGAAAGGTGTGAAATGCAGTGACTGGCTGTTTGTGTAAAAGAGAGGAGAAGAAAACACACACACACAACACACACACACACAGACACACACACACACCACACAACAACAGAGAGACAACAAGGGATTACAGGGCAAAATTTGAATTTCAGTGCTTGTTATCTGCTGCTGTCATCTGTGTGGCTCTCTTTCGGCCCCTCTCTCTCTGTGTCAACACACACACACGCACGCACGCACGCCCACAGAGCGGCTGAGAAATGAGAGCAAAACAAGAGAAATGAGTAGAGATGTCCAGTGTGAGAGAGGGCTGTGGTGCTGGGACAGTGAGTCAAGTGCATGCTTTACCTGGCTGCTGCTGCCGAAAGGTCCAGTAGCAGGCGATGGCGCTGCCTACTGGTCCAGCAGGCGGAGGAGGAGGAGGAGGAGATTTGGAGGCAGCGGTGGCTGAATATGGGTTCAGCTGATTCGGGCCCTGTGAAGCTTGGATGGCTGACTCTCTTGTGTTTCTGTTCCTGGCATGTCCTGGTGCACACATATGTGCGGCAGGATGAGGCCTGCAAGTGGCAGGGCAACACATGATCAGTTAACGCAATAACAGAATGGCTTGTGGGTCCTGTCTTTCTCTGTGCTTTGTTGAGTGTCTGGGGGGGGGAGGCTTTAACTCCTCTTTTGTTTTCTGTGTGCAGATCCCATTTATTTTACACTAAAGCTTAAAGCTACAAGAGAGATACATTGAAAGGAGGGGAAAGGAAAAACAGGCGGGGAAGAGGGAAACGTCCGGGCATCAGAATATTGTCTAAAGGCAAGAAAATGCCACGATACTTACAAATTGACATCCAGCTTGCAATGCATTGTCACTTTATTTTATTATTTCATGCTGATACGAAACTAAGAAAGAAAGGGAAAAGAAAGAGGAAAGAAAAGGAAAGGAGGGGAAAAAGGAAAAAACAAAACCAACAAAATAAGCAGACAAAAAATACATATATCGATCATCTGTTCACTTGAGAAAGAAAGAAAGCAAGCAAAAAAACGAGAGTAATAACAACATCACAATGATCTATGGGAATATGACAGTAAATACTAAATATTAAACATTATGTGCAGCACGTAAGATCGACAGCGCACAGTGTGCTTTGAGGTAAGAGCCAAAAAAGGGTGTAGTTTGTGTGTGATCACCTGTGTGTATACCTGTGAGCATGAACGCGCTTGTTTTTAAAAGGTTCCTTCATGTAATGATCTGCTAGAGGGTGTGGGGGGCCACTGCCCCGTCCTCCAGGGCATGAAGCAGGTATGGAGGAGATCAAAAACTCCAGACATCCAGAGGCCCCAGAACACAAGAGACCAAGGAAGACCAACAGAGGGGCAGCCGCGTCACTATCCAAAAGACTGAGGACAGTCCCAGATGAGGGGTCACTCAGCAGCCGCGGAGCAGAAGCCGGGGGGTTGCAGTGACGTGCCCGTGAGCTCCGCCGGCAGCCAGCTGTGCCTGAGTGACCGAGCCCTGGGCCGAGAGGCCGAGGACACCCGCCTCCGAAGTGGCCCGAGCGAGCCCCAGGCTCCAGGCCCCGATAAGCAGCCGCCAAGGAGTGAGCCGGTGTGTACCTGGGCGCCCACCCCGGACACAGAGAACCACCAACGCACCGATGTCTGAGGGCGTCCACCACCGCAGGGGAAGTGGTGGGGGGAGATAGGCCTCCAAACCTTGGAGGGCCTGAGATGTCCCCAGAGAGGTGGCGTCTGATACCCAACCTGACATATAGACACAGACATACAGGCACACACAGATACAAACATCCATTCCCACCCTCATGCTCTCATAGGCAATTATTCCACACTCAACCAACGCGGAGACAGACATAAAGAGACGCTGTACACACAATCACTCTCCCCAAGCGTACTCTAAGAACCGGGTCCGGGTACCCTTGCCCCTGGAGGGGGAAACTGCACCCAGACCCAGGTGGTGTTACCCTTTTCCCTGCGGTGGGGAGAAGCAGACCGCCCCGACTCCGCAGCAGCAGGAGGCCCCACATTCCAGACCCCAGTCGGACGGCCAACTCCTCCTCCTAGCCCCCCGCTCCAGCAGGCCGCAGAAAACGGGGGTGTGTGAAGACTCCAAACCTCCTCCACCCGCTCATATGTAGTGTTGATGTATGTGTGTTCTAAGGTGCATTTAAAACCCAGGAGGGCATGGAGCTACCTGCCAGAGCAGCAGGTAAGCGTATAGCCCCTCCTGCTAGCCCTCAATGTCTACGTGTATTTAAAATTGAGAGGTGGGCAACGACGCCAGGGGTGAGGTGTACACCCTGATGGTAATTTGGATTCTGTGTGGCGTGCCCACCCCCAAGATCCTATATGTATGTGTAATGAGAGTGTGAGTAATGTGAATGTCTAAGTTGTGGGATAAAATTGAGGCAGAGGCAGCCAGAAGGGGACAGAGGGGGGGGATGCCTCCCCTGCACCCTGGTGACACACCCCTACCCCAAGGCCCTGCATGTGTGGGTGACTGTGGTGGAGCGAGAAGAGGGAGGCAGCTGGAGATGGGGAGGGAAGGAAGGGAGGGGCAAGTGACCCCTCCCTGGGGCCAGCTCCCCCGCTGACCCCAGTAGGCACCCCATACTCTGCAACCCGCCAGGGAAAGGGGGGCCACACTAAGTGGATCTACAGGGCAGGGGGGGTTAGGGTTAGGGGTTAGGGTTAGGGGTTAGGACGTGGGTTACGGCCCCGTCCTCCCTGGGGAGGACCGAGGTATGCACGGTCCTTCCCTCCCGGGCCCCTCCCTCCCCGGTCCCAAGAAGACCAATCCTGGTCTTGAGATTGGGGTCGATTGATCTTGGTCTGCATACGGGAGCGACCCCTTTCCTCCTTGAACTGCTGAAAGTTGATTTGCTCAATGACGTCATGAATCTTATTCTTTTTCCTGATGAGACCCATGAATATTGCTCTCTTTCCAATATTTTTGGGAGGAAAGTGTTTCATCAGCACCTCTTCTGCTTTCTCAAACTTACTGTTTTTGATGAAAATCCCCACGATCATGTCTTTAAGAGAAGTGGACACCTTTTCATACTCCTGCTGCGGGATACTGAACTAGGGTAGGGTTAGGAGGTGGGTTACGGCCCCGTCCTCCCTGGGAGGACCGAGGTATAGGGGTTAGGGTTAGGGGTTAGGGGTTAGGGAGAGGAAAAGTGTTCCGGTCCCTAAAGGGACGCGGAGGTGCACGGTCCTTCCCTTGGGCCCTCCCGCTACTCCACTGCCTGTTACGGCCACCAGGCACTAAGCGCCGTCCCCGGTACCGTACAGGGATCCAATCCTGGTCATCCTCCAGGTAGACCATTTTTTTGTTTTGTTTTTTGTTGTGTTGTTTTGTCTTGTCTCTGGTGAAGCCTTTGTTATCTAATAATGAAATTGTGTGGATGATGCAGCCTTTGGTATTATAGTTTAATAAAATGTATTTGTTTGTTATTTATGAATGTAGGTATGAATGGTAATGTATCTAATTAATAATGCAAAAAAGATAATAAAATGAAAAGAACGAAAAAAGTGATTTTTTTAATAAAAATAAAAAAATTAATTAATTTTTAATAAATTCAAAATAGGCCAATTAGTAGTGTGCCCGGGGCAACGTTTCGACCCAACAGGGTCTTCTTCAGGCCAGGGCACACGCTGTACAAACTGAAAAACTGGCTGCTGTAAGCTATCAGGAGATGTTGCTCCTTCGGCTGTCAGGGCAAGAATGAGGGTGTTCAGCACTCCTCCCCTTATATAGCCTCTGATGAAGTAAACTGAAAATGCAGTTTTCAATGAACTGATGTTTGGAGTTTTTGCAGCCTTGCCAATAGTGATGAAAAAAATAGAAAATAGAAAATGTGCATATAATTGAGTAATACAAAATTGTTTTTTAAGGTTTTTTAATAGTTTTTAACCAACATAAAAGTTTAAATGAAACTTCGTTTGAAAGTGTTTTTAGTATTTTATGAACTGATTTTAAATATTTTTTTGGTGTTTTTGGTGGTTTTTATATTTTTTTCTGTTTATTCATTTTTGGTGCTTTTAATTATATTTTTAATTATGAATTTTGCATGTTTTAAAGATAAACAACGTTGTACACAATACTAACAGGAAAAATTATTTTTAACTATTTACAAACAATGTGAACAAATAGAAATGAAGTTTTTGATGTTTTTTCAAGATATTTTAGAGTTTTTTGTGTATTTTTTTGTTTTTTTGCAGTGATGTTGTGTATTTTTCAATGTGTTTTAAAACAATGTTAATGAACTATTGAACATGAGGGTTCCTCACATGAGTGAGGTTTGGGGAATGAAGGGGGGGTTAGGGTTAGGGGGTTAGGGTTAGGGTTAAGGGGAGAAAAGCCAGGAGAGGATGGGACAAAGTGTAATAACTGGAAAAGTAAGAGGCGTAGAGGGCTGATGTTTGTGTGTAGGCGGGGGTTTTGATGGGTGGCGGACGCTGTGGTGAAGTGCCGGCACCGATGGCCTTTTCGGTTCTGGAGATATGGCGAATCGGACCAAAGAGGATGGGACAAAACGGTCCCAATTGGAGATACGAAGGTCCAAAGGGCCTGGTTCCACTGGCACTGTGTCGCCTGTGTCCGGGCGCATCCGTGGGCGCCCGACATGGCACCGTTCAGAGTACCTTTGCAGGATGGGGCAGTGGTTGGAGAGAGGTCATGTGATGCGCCCACGCATGCGGAACCCTACCCCGACTCCACGGGTGGCCGCCCTGTCTTTGTCAGACCCTCCTATCTGGAGACAGAGCTGTAAACCTTTTGGTAAGACGTCTCCCTGCACAGAAGCGCTTGCAGAAGGAGACAGCAGAAGGGAGAGAGCAGAAGCAGGCCTTT
>NW_020328331.1:40000-48034 GCF_001858045.2 Oreochromis niloticus
AAGAAAAGAAAAAGAAAAAGAAGTCAGCCTGTTTAAGGCTCTGATATCTATTCTGTATGACTCAAAGCAGTTATGACACGGTCTGCTTTTCTCACCCAATAAAGGAATATTTCATATATCAGTCTAGTCTTCATCTTATCAGCAACAGTTATCACAGCTCGTACATTTGCTTTTTACACATATATGTAATGCCTTTTGTGTTGAAATGCATGGCAAGTGTCACACAAGCACACAAGGAGAAGCAGGGCAGCTTCTGTCAAAGTGTGATCTGACAAGAGGGGCTCCCTCTGCTGGCTGAATGCAGCACAAAGTGTCTGCCGCTGTTCGACCACATTATCAGCTAACAGCTTGTGACACTCAATTGCCTGTCTTCTCCACCGGAGGGCGCCCACCAGCTGGCAAGTCCAGTGCACTGCACATGAAAGGTGGTGAAAATGCAGTGACATGTGCTGTTTGTGTAAAAGACAGAGAGAGAGAAACACACACACACACACACACACACACAGACACACACACACACACACACACACACACACAGAGACACACTAAGTGGATCTACAGGGCAGAATGTGAATTTCAGTGCTTTGTGATCTGCCTGCCTGTCATTCTGTTTGGCTCTCTTTCGGCCCCTCTCTCTCTGTGTCACACACACACACACACGCACGCACGCACACACAGAGCGGCTCACAGATCAGGGCAAAACAAGAGAAATGAGTAGAGATGTCAGTGTGAGAGAGGGCCTGTGGTGCTGGGACAGTGAGTCACAGTGCATGCTTTACCTGGCTGCTGCTGCCTAAAGGTCGCAGGAGGCGGAGGAGAGGACGAGGAGATTTGGAGGCAGCGGTGGGCTGAATTTGGGTTCAGCTGATTCGGGCCCGTGAAGCTCGGACGGCTGACTCTCTTGTGTTTCCTGTTCCTGGCATGTCCTCGTCCACACTATGAAAGGCAGCAACAAGTTTAATATTCAGAAACCTAAAGTATGTATCAGCAGCAGAATGGAGCTAACAATAAATGTTTGTTTCAGTTCTATGAAGCTTTGAGTATTTTGGATTAGTAGCACTGCTGTGTTTGTTGCATCCTATTGCTGTAATTGTTTATATGCTTTATATATTCTGAAGCAAGTTGATCTATAGAGTTACATCATATCCTATAAGCATGTTATGTGTTTGTATACTTTCTGCCCAGTTTGACCCATTTAGCAGAAGTCAGCCTGTTTGTGTGTTTCTTTTTTTTTGTCCCTTCACTCTTTTAAAGTGGAATTTGGAAACTTCAACTATAACCAAACCAATGTAGCTTAAAGGAAAAGGGGTGAAGTATTAGAAATGCAGTTTTTAAGAAAAACTACATTAGAAATCAGGAGATCAGCTTGTGCGCTCTGGAGATAAGCTGTTGTGCCTCTGCACGTTAAGTTACAGTCAAAATTAATTTCTCTGGAGATCACCGGGTTTGAGTTGGACCGCGTACAGAGGTTCTCATGTACTTTTGTTAATGTTCTGCAATGAAACAATTGAATGAAAATTTTATGAAATTTAAAAAAAAGAAAGAAAAGAAAAAGAAAAGAAGTCAGCCTGTTTAAGGCTCTGATATCTATTCTGTATGACTCAAAGCAGTTATGACACGGTCTGCTTTTCTCACCCAATAAAGGAATATTTCATATATCAGTCTAGTCTTCATCTTATCAGCAACAGTTATCACAGCTCGTACATTTGCTTTTTACACATATATGTAATGCCTTTTGTGTTGAAATGCATGGCAAGTGTCACACAAGCACACAAGGAGAAGCAGGGCAGCTTCTGTCAAAGTGTGATCTGACAAGAGGGGCTCCCTCTGCTGGCTGAATGCAGCACAAAGTGTCTGCCGCTGTTCGACCACATTATCAGCTAACAGCTTGTGACACTCAATTGCCTGTCTTCTCCACCGGAGGGCGCCCACCAGCTGGCAAGTCCAGTGCACTGCACATGAAAGGTGGTGAAAATGCAGTGACATGTGCTGTTTGTGTAAAAGACAGAGAGAGAGAAACACACACACACACACACACACACAGACACACACACACACACACACACACACACAGAGACACACTAAGTGGATCTACAGGGCAAAATGTGAATTTCAGTGCTTTGTGATCTGCCTGCCTGTCATTCTGTTTGGCTCTCTTTCGGCCCCTCTCTCTCTGTGTCACACACACCACACACGCACGCACGCACACACAGAGCGGCTCACAGATCAGGGCAAAACAAGAGAAATGAGTAGAGATGTCAGTGTGAGAGAGGGCCTGTGGTGCTGGGACAGTGAGTCACAGTGCATGCTTTACCTGGCTGCTGCTGCCTAAAGGTCGCAGGAGGCGGAGGAGAGGACGAGGAGATTTGGAGGCAGCGGTGGGCTGAATTTGGGTTCAGCTGATTCGGGCCCCGTGAAGCTCGGACGGCTGACTCTCTTGTGTTTCCTGTTCCTGGCATGTCCTCGTCCACACTATGAAAGGCAGCAACAAGTTTAATATTCAGAAACCTAAAGTATGTATCAGCAGCAGAATGGAGCTAACAATAAATGTTTGTTTCAGTTCTATGAAGCTTTGAGTATTTTGGATTAGTAGCACTGCTGTGTTTGTTGCATCCTATTGCTGTAATTGTTTATATGCTTTATATATTCTGAAGCAAGTTGATCTATAGAGTTACATCATATCCTATAAGGATGTTATGTGTTTGTATACTTCTGCCCAGTTTGACCCATTTAGCAGAAGTCAGCCTGTTTGTGTGCTTCTTTTTTTTTGTCCCTTCACTCTTTTAAAGTGGAATTTGGAAACTTCAACTACAACGAAACCAATGTAGCTTAAAGGAAAAGGGGTGAAGTATTAGAAATGCAGTTTTTAAGAAAAACTACATTAGAAATCAGGAGATCAGCTTGTGCGCTCTGGAGATAAGCTGTTGTGCCTCTGCACGTTAAGTTACAGTCAAAATTAATTTCTCTGGAGATCACCGGGTTTGAGGTGGACCGCGTACAGAGGTTCTCATGTACTTTTGTTAATGTTCTGGAATGAAACAATTGAATGAAAATTTTATGAAATTTAAAAAAAAGAAAGAAAAGAAAAAGAAAAAGAAGTCAGCCTGTTTAAGGCTCTGATATCTATTCTGTATGACTCAAAGCAGTTATGACACGGTCTGCTTTTCTCACCCAATAAAGGAATATTTCATATATCAGTCTAGTCTTCATCTTATCAGCAACAGTTATCACAGCTCGTACATTTGCTTTTACACATATATGTAATGCCTTTTGTGTTGAAATGCATGGCAAGTGTCACACAAGCACACAAGGAGAAGCAGGGCAGCTTCTGTCAAAGTGTGATCTGACAAGAGGGCTCCCTCTGCTGGCTGAATGCAGCACAAAGTGTCTGCCGCTGTTCGACCACATTATCAGCTAACAGCTTGTGACACTCAATTGCCTGTCTTCTCCACCGGAGGGCGCCCACCAGCTGGCAAGTCCAGTGCACTGCACATGAAAGGTGGTGAAAATGCAGTGACATGTGCTGTTTGTGTAAAAGACAGAGAGAGAGAAACACACACACACACACACACACACACAGACACACACACACACAGAGACACACTAAGTGGATCTACAGGGCAGAATGTGAATTTCAGTGCTTTGTGATCTGCCTGCCTGTCATTCTGTTTGGCTCTCTTTCGGCCCCTCTCTCTCTGTGTCACACACACACACACACGCACGCACGCACACACAGAGCGGCTCACAGATCAGGGCAAAACAAGAGAAATGAGTAGAGATGTCAGTGTGAGAGAGGGCCTGTGGTGCTGGGACAGTGAGTCACAGTGCATGCTTTACCTGGCTGCTGCTGCCTAAAGGTCGCAGGAGGCGGAGGAGAGGACGAGGAGATTTGGAGGCAGCGGTGGGCTGAATTTGGGTTCAGCTGATTCGGGCCCCGTGAAGCTCGGACGGCTGACTCTCTTGTGTTTCCTGTTCCTGGCATGTCCTCGTCCACACTATGAAAGGCAGCAACAAGTTTAATATTCAGAAACCTAAAGTATGTATCAGCAGCAGAATGGAGCTAACAATAAATGTTTGTTTCAGTTCTGTGAAGCTTTGAGTATTTTGGATTAGTAGCACTGCTGTGTTTGTTGCATCCTATTGCTGTAATTGTTTATATGCTTTATATATTCTGAAGCAAGTTGATCTATAGTGTTACATCATATCCTATAAGCATGTTATGTGTTTGTATACTTTCTGCCCAGTTTGACCCATTTAGCAGAAGTCAGCCTGTTTGTGTGCTTCTTTTTTTTGTCCCTTCACTCTTTTAAAGTGGAATTTGGAAACTTCAACTATAACCAAACCAATGTAGCTTAAAGGAAAAGGGGTGAAGTATTAGAAATGCAGTTTTAAGAAAAACTACATTAGAAATCAGGAGATCAGCTTGTGCGCTCTGGAGATAAGCTGTTGTGCCTCTGCACGTTAAGTTACAGTCAAAATTAATTTCTCTGGAGATCACCGGGTTTGAGTTGGACCGCGTACAGAGGTTCTCATGTACTTTTGTTAATGTTCTGGAATGAAACAATTGAATGAAAATTTTATGAATTTAAAAAAAGAAAGAAAAGAGAAAAACAGAAGTGAGCCTGTTAAGGCTCTGATATCTATTCTGTATGACTCAAAGCAGTTATGACACGGTCTGCTTTTCTCACCCAATAAAGGAATATTCATATATCAGTCTACTCTTCATCTTATCAGCAACAGTTATCACAGCTCGTACATTTGCTTTTTACACATATATGTAGGCATTGAGCCAAATGTAGTAATGGCAACACACTGAAGGAACAATATTTGTCTCTTATATATAATACATGTATATATACACTGTCAAAGATAGAATGTCTTTCTCTGTGCTTTGTTTGAGTGTCTGGGGGGGGGGGGGGGGAGAGGGTTTAACTTCTTTTTTGTTTTGTGTGTGCAGATCCCATTTATTTTACACTGAAGCTTAAAGTTACACAGACAAAGAAGTAATTTGTACAATACAAAGTGAAAGAAACCTGAAAAATATCGAGAAAGCCTAGTACATAAAAGCACTTTCCCCAGATAATCCCAAAGAGCAAGAGTACTGCCTTTTGTGTTGAAATGCACAGCAAGTGTCACTCTCTCTCTGTCACACACACACACACACACACACACACACACACACACAGGCACGCACGCACGCACACAGACAGACAGACACACACACAGACACACACTGTGAGGTCTGCAGGGAAAAATTTGAATTTCAGCGCTCTGTGATTGGCGCCCTCCAGTGGACCAATGCAGGCATGATGAGGTTTAACTGTTAGGTTAAGGGGAGAAAAGCCAGGAGAGGATGTGACAAAAGTGTAATAACTGGAAAAGTAAGAGGCGTAGAGGGATGGAAGTGGTGTCTAGTGGGGGTTTTGGGGTCCTGCGGACTCGCTGGTGAAGACCCATGTCGATAGCACCAACGGTTCTGGACTTGGTGCAAATCGGTCAAAAATTGACCAGACCAAAAGGTCAAAGTGGCAGATAGGAGTGTCCGATCGGTCTCTTTCCACGACCACTATACTCAGCAGCCCTCCGGGTCGTTAGACACCCAACATGGCAGGGATCGGTGACCTAACATGTGACTCCACCTTTTTGGGTCAGGTGACCGATTGGTGCCGAGTGACCCATCTGCGGATGCGGAATCCAACCCCAGTCCGAGGGTGTGATACTCGCGTTCTGGGACTTTCCTGCGTGGAGATAAGGTGGGAATACGTTGGGTCTGTGTGCCAGGTTCCGTCCGAAAGTCAAAGTCTGTGTTCCAAGTGTCGGCAGGCGAGTTTGTGGGGCCGATCAGACGAGGCGGTAGGGCGCTTGAGAGCGTTCTGTGCAAGTGTGTACATGCAAGTTTTGTGGTGTGTCAGCACACCTTCACGGACCTTAGGGTAAGTGGAAAGGCCATGTCAGGGTGTAAAATGTTGAAAACCCTAACCCTATGGACCCTAGTGTGTGATACCCTAGTGTGTGATACCCTAGTGTGTGGGAACTAGCGTTAGTGGTTTTTGTTTTGTTTTTTTTTGGAGAAGTGCAGAAAAGGAAATGTGTTTATTTTGCAGTGTCACTTCTGGAATCTCACTATATTTACTGAAGAGAAAAAAGTGGGAAGCTATTAACACTGTAAGTGAAGAATAAAGAACACTAAGGACATCTATATTTACCCAGAGTTAGGACGTGGGTTACGGCCCCGTCCTCCTGGGGAGGACCGAGGTATGCACGGTCCTTCCCTCCCGGGCCCCTCCTCCCGGTCCCAAGAAGACCAATCCTGGTCTTGAGATTGGGGTCGATTGATCTTGGTCTGCATACGGGAGCGACCCCTTTCCTCCTTGAACTGCTGAAAGTTGATTTGCTCAATGACGTCATGAATGTTATTCTTTTTCCTGATGAGAACCATGAATATTGCTCTCTTTCCAATATTTTTGGGAGGAAAGTGTTTCATCAGCACCTCTTCTGCTTTCTCAAACTTACTGTTTTTGATGAAAATCCCACGATCATGTCTTTAAGAGAAGTGGACACCTTTTCATACTCCTGCTGCGGGATACTGAGCTAGGGTAGGGTTAGGAGGTGGGTTACGGCCCGTCCTCCTGGGGAGGACCGAGGTATTCACGGTCCATCCCTCCCGGGCCCTCCTTCCCCAGTCCCAAGAAGACCAATCCTGGTCTTGAGATTGGGGTCGATTGATCTTGGTCTTCATACGGGAGCGACCCCTTTCCTCCTTGAACTGCTGAAAGTTGATTTGCTCAATGACGTCATGAATTTTTTTTTTTTTTCCTGATGAGACCCATGAATATTACTCTCTTTCCAATATTTTTGGGAGGAAAGTGTTTCATCAGCACCTCTTCTGCTTTCTCAAACTTATTGTTTTTGATGAAATCCCCACGATCATGTTTTAAGAGAAGTGGACACCTTTTTCATACTCCTGCTGCGGGATACTGAACTAGGGTAGGGTTAGGAGGTGGGTTAGGGGGGGTTAGGGTTAGGATAAGAGTTTGGGCCCCTCCTCCAATTGGAGGCGGCGGTGCACGGGCCATCCCCGGTAAGGGTCCTGGACCCCGGATTGTCCACGGCGTCTGCCATAACGCACCAGGGTCCAGTCTGAAAGTCCATCCAACCATGGTGATTTGGATGGAGGCAAGTGTTTTTAAATGGTTTTTCTACCAAATTTTAAATTAAAGATTTTTAACTTAAATTTGTAAGTTTTAACTTAAAATTTAGGGAAATAAATGAAAGAAAATGAATTGGTTTAGAAAAAATGAATTGGTTTTGAAAAAAAACCGTTTAGTTTTTAAAGAAAAATTTTTTAAAGAAGAAAATAAATTGGTTTTTAAAAAAACCTTTTAGTTTTTAAATAAAAATAAAATTACAAAAGGCCAAATGAATATTAATTTGTGTGCCCGTGCGGCGACGTTTCGACCTGTGAAGGTCTTCTTCAGGCCTAGGCACACACCAACAAAGAAACAAACAGGCTTGCCTCCAGCGATCTGCTCTGTCCGGTGGTTTGGAGTGGAATGAGCAGAGAGTGCCTTCCCTTCTATTTATACCCTCCCACTTTTACATGTCAGGTTCGTTGTTTTGAATTTAGTTTTAAAATGTCAATCAGTTTATTGCATTTTCGTTTTTAGTTTTTTGAATAGAATTTTTGCCAATGTATTTTTTAATCACCCCTCAATGTCAATAATATGTTTTTTAGAAAAATATTAATTTTAACCATGTAAATAATTTATAATCATGTTAAGCAGTTTGTTAATCATGTAAGTCATTTTTAATCACATGTATGATATTTTTTAATCATGTACATTATGTTTTTAACCCAACTGTATATGTTTTCCATTTTTTAATGTAATTAATGAATTGAGTTTTTTAACTTTAAATTTATAATTAATTTATTGTAATTTTATCCAATAAGTGGGTTTAGGGCCAAATTAAAAAAGAATGAATTATGAATTATTATCCAATTAATTAGGTTTAAAGGCCAGAATACTAAGTGGT
>NW_020328332.1:0-27471 GCF_001858045.2 Oreochromis niloticus
CTAAAAAATCAATTGAGGATTTATTAATGGTGGATTTCAGTTTGATGAAGCATTTTGGTCATTAAGAGTCCTCAAAAACACCTCAAAGTCTCGCTCAGGATGTTGCCAAATCCCCCAGATATCATCCAAGAATCGATAATAATATAATGGCTTTTTAACACATTTCTCTAATGCAGAGGTCTCCCACTCTGCCATGAAGATGTGGCATAGGCTGGGGCAAAGTTTTTCCCCATTGCCGTACCCTTAATCTGTAAATAGAATTCCCCGTTGAACTCAAATCATTCCTCATGAGGTTTATTCACCCCAAAGGATCTCAGCCGCCGTAGCAGGTGGAGACGACTTAGACCCAGTAGAGTGGTTGAAGGAAAAGGAAAAGGGGGACAGGTGAGGTGCATTCATGTCCCGGTGCTATGGGGGGTTGCAGAGAGGTGTGACGAGCTCTGGTGGATGGGGGAGGGAAGTGCTACTGAATCAAACCTGTTAAACAACTGGTTCAATCTGTTAGCCAGAACCTGGTCTCCAGACTCTGGACCCCTCCGCTCACAGTGCTCCGTCCAGTGATGGTGTTCGGTCCTCTCCACACACCTCTGGTGTTGCTCTGCTGGAGCTGCTCCTCCACCTTCCTCCTAAAAGAAGCATTACATTTAGAAAATAAAATACTTATTTATATTGTTTGTATTTTTGTAAGATAATACACTATATACACGGAGTTTATCTGACGTAGTGTTTCATTGTCATCCAAGTGACTCTAGAGGATGAAAACCTGTTGGAGTGTGTGCTAATGTCTATAGCAGGGGTGTCCAAACTACGGCCCGCGGCCCATTTTAATTGGCCCGCAAGAAATTTATAAATAGAATAGAATATGGCCCGCACTTCAACTTTTGCTTGAGTGTATTGCACTTCTTAGTTTTAACACCAGGGGAAGCTACTGTTGATCAAGGCAGTTGCTCCACCAAAAAGGACAATCCTAGAAGAAATTTACCCCAAGTTACTAAACATGGCAGAACCAAAGAAGCGAAAGGTAGAAAGTGAGTGCAGAAAATTTCAGACACGGTGGGAGAGTGAATATTTCTTCAAAGAATTCAAGGGGAAGTGTCTGTTTTATCTGCACTGAAACTGTGGCAGTTATGAAAGAGTATAATGTACGACGCCATTATGAAACCAAACATCAGGTCTATGCATCCTACACTGGTGCTGAGCGAGAGCAGAAAGTAAAGTAAATAGTAGCTGTCCTGCAGGGTCAGCAACAGTATTTTTTTGTGCTCAAAAAGTCCAGGAAAAGGCTCCAATAGCAGCTATGAGGTGGCCCAACTCATCGCAAGATGTGGATTACAGAGGAGCTGCTCGATCTTAAGAGTCTAAAAGCACAACAACGGGTATGGATACTTTTGAAGCTGTGTCAGACTCAACTGACAAAATGGGACTTAAATGGGACAAGCTGTGTGCAGATACAACAGACGGGCTCCAGCTATGGCAGGTGCACACAAAGGAATGGCGTCTATGATGTGCGCTGAGGTGAAAGAGGCTGGAGGTGAGGCTGTTAAAATGCACTGTACTGTTCACCAAGAAGCCCTTTGTGCCAAGACAGTCAATCTTGGAGATGTAATGAACACTATTGTAAAAAGTGTCAACATAATTCGAGCAAGAGGACTGTAGCACAGAGAATTTCAGGCTTTCCTTTCTGAAGTGGATGCTGAATATGAGGATCTACTCTACCACTCGGAGGCGCGCTGGCTAAGCCGCGGCGCCGCGCTGAAGCGTCTTTACTCCCTGAGGTCAGAAATTGACCATTTTTGAAAGAGAAGGACCGACCTCTTCATGAGCTGAATGACCCTCTATGGTTGGCAGACCTTGCATTTTTAGTTGATCTTGCTGATCATTTAACCACCCTGAACAAGAGCCTACGAGGGAAAGAGCAGCTTGTACCACAACTTTATGCGCACATGAAAGCATTTTGTGTGAAGGTCAATCTCTTTAAGACACAACTGCACAACTTCAACGTTGTGCAGTTCCCCACACTGTCCAAGATCACAACTGCTTATCCACAGGCCAACCTTTCTGCTAAAAAAGGGAAATATGTGTCTGTGATTACATGTCTCGAAACAGAATTCAGACAGCGCTTCCAGGATTTTTCTGACAGTTCTACAGGAACTTGGAAAAGGAAAAGTTTCCTCTGATGAGACGCCATGTGAAAAAAATGATCAGTCTATTGGCTCAGATTTGCTCCATGATCAAACGACATTTGTCCGGATTTTGGCACAAGTGGCGTCGGATCAGTACCGCAGCTGGATGGCCCGATTTACATACCCAGCGCAGCTGATACTCACCAGAAATCTACACTATTGGACAGACGAGCCAAAAGATCAGATCACCTTCTTTGAATAAAGCTGTGGTGATAATGGGAGGAAGAAACAAACACCAGCACGAGCTGGTCTTTGCCAACAGCTATCTCTGCCAGAACAGAGACCAAAGAAAATACACTGACACCTCTGATCTGCTCGAAAAGCTTAGATTCATTTTAAAAAATTAAATGAAAACATCAATATACTGGCAACCGTACAAGGTGGGGGGGAAAGCCATCGTAAAAACATTCATGCTTAGACAAACATTTAAAAGCAAATGATGGTTTCATAGGTTATCACTAGGCTTTATGTAGCCTGAGGCTTGGTGTCAGAAGGTGTGGATGTACAAGAACAATGACAGAGGTACATACTGTCTCCCAGGCCTGTCACCTTGACCTTGCTAAGGTCCAGCATGGCTGCCACGCTGCCACTGAAAGGGCTCTTGGGAATGTGATCTCCACCGTAGGTCACGCAACTCCCAGGGGACCCTGTCACGGGAAAGGGAAGCGATCCACATTCTCCCATTTAATATGATGCATAACAGCCAGAAGAACGCTTCCTTGTCTTATAAGAACCCACATAATACAAAGTAACTACAAAGTAACTACAATCCACGCCCGCATGTGTGAGCATTTCTTCTCTCGCCTGTTGCACAGGTGTATATTTAACAGTGTGTGTTGGTGTGGTTGCTGATGATTTCAAAGTCATTCACAGCCTGCTGCTACTACTGCTTTGACTGGTACGCAGTTCAAATGACAGCTCAAAAGGACCTGTTTACATTCGCGTACCAACTACAACCCTGTTTATTCATGTTTATTCTTGTTTTTAAATCCTTGCCATTGTGATTTTAATTTTGATCTTGTCAATTTCGTCAAACATTTTCATAAAAGTGTTATGAAGAGTTGTTCCATGTAGTATGACGGAAAACATTCAGACCGTATTATAGACCAATAAACTAAATAAACAGACTGTTTTTTGTTAGCACTCTCTGACTTTGTGAGGCAGTACAGGTATTCTTACCACTGCGGCTGAGTCCTGGTCCCTCTGCCTTGAGAAGGATCCACTTTGACCCTGAAGGATGTCATTGGAATAGCCTAAACGCAAACAGCCTTTGTCCTGATGGCAGAGGACAAAGGCTGTGTTAGCATGTTACCTTTGCAGGTAATGCTCTACAGTCATTTTTAGCCTCAAACAGCAGGTGGGTTAAATAAGTTTCCCTGTAATATCTGTTGTTTGGAATATTTCTTTGACATGAGCATATGTTTGCGCTCTTTACTCTCACACACACAGTTTTATGGAGCTTTACCTTGACCAGACTCTGAGCAGTCAACAGTGAAGTATGTTGGCTGGAAGGCTTGGAGGCCCGTATTTGCCACTCCAGGGTCAGAGACCTTCACCTTGTTTGGATGACAGCCTGCTCCGATATTCATCTGTGGGCACAAACACCAAAACTCAAGCAGTCAACAGTGAAGTATGTTGGCTGGAAGGCTTGGAGGCCCGTATTTGCCACTCCAGGGTCAGAGACCTTCACCTTGTTTGGATGACAGCCTGCTCCGATATTCATCTGTGGGCACAAACACCAAAACTCAAGAGACTTTTCAGTGAGAAGAAAAGGCAAACCCTGCATGCAAGAGTGAAAGTGAGTGCATACTCACCCTGAATGGACTCTCAGTCTCCCCAGGAGACCATCACAGTCTGCTTCACAGGCTTACGTGGGGTGTAGGTGCAGGTGTATGTGCTGTTGCCATTATCCTTAACCTGGACATCCACAGAATTGACTTCACCATCCTGTGCAGAAGACAAGGGATTAGTTCAATCAGATTTAACACACCGTAGTTTTCGGACCATAAGGCGCACTGTTGATGAACAGGTCTGGTTTTATACATGAGGCGTACTGGATTATAAAACGCATTAAGCGAAACAAAACAGTCAGATAAGTCAAACTTTACTCGACTCTTTCTTCTAGCTTCCTCTACTTCCGTACCATTGATTCATTAATGTTGAAATCTCTCGCAGCTGCTCTATTCTCATGTTCTACTGCGTGACTGACAGCCTTGAGTTTGAAATCCGCTTCGTAAGCATGTCTCTTAACAGGTGCCATTTTGGGGTCCTTATCCACACACAATACAGTAATATTATGTTGAAGCGCAGCGCGTATCACTCCGCGAGGCTGCTGACTATGTAACCATGATGCTCCGACAATCCATCAAGCGGTGCGACTTCGTAGCTTACCAAAGTCGTACTAAAACATTTTTTGACAGATTTTTGAGCGCCGTGTATTACATAAAATCGGTTCAAGGTCAGTAAGCACAACCAGAATTCATACATAAGGCGCACAATTAAAGGATTTTAAGTGCGACTCATACTCTGAAAAATACAGTACATGCAATATATTTAGCATATTTGTGGTCATATACAAAGCCAGATATACCTGGGCTATAATTTTCAGAGGAGCTTTTCCTCCTTGCTTGGCATCAACTGTGAATTCAGTGGGTTTTCCAACAGCCAGACCACTGCTCTGAAGGCCTGGACCGTACGCCTTAACCTAGAGAAAACAATTTTAAACAAACAATTAAAAAAGGAACAAGTCAAAGATCTACTACAGCCAAAGAAGATCATTTACAGACTTAGCGCTGTGAAAAAATATTTGCCTCCTTTCTGATTTCGTATCTTATTCCATATTTGTCACACTTACACGTTTCAGATCAATACATTTATAATATTAGACAAGAATGTGTAATATTAAACGGCAGTTTTCAAGGGGAAAAAGCTATCCAAACATACTTGGTCCTATATGAAAAAGTAATTGCACCTAAAACCCGATACCTTGTGTGTCACCTCTGACACCAAGAACTGCAGCAAGCGTTTGGTGCTAGAGGTCACATTTTGAGTTTGTAAAGATATTTAAGGTAGACACACGTAGTTAGCGGCAGGTGTGTTGTTGATCGAGAGGGCTTAGCCTCTACAGGAGAGCTTTCAGCCATGAAAAGTGTGTCCATCACAAGCCCACCACCATGATCTCAGGTCTTGAGGCAACAATCATGAAAACTAATCTTAACTGAGAGTGTTGGATGTCCTCATTGTTGCAGAGCACATGGACAGCATACTCACCTGGTTCTGTGGGCCAGCAGCACATGTCACACCATCCATCACCCTTGTCATCACATTCAATCTTGGTCTGAGAGAAACCTGAAGAGAAATAGAGCAACTTCAGAGAAGAAACTGAAGCTGATCAGCACATGCTTCCGATCGCTCGTATTTAAACTGCTATAATAACTTGTTGGTCTATAATATGTGAAAACATATATCAAATGTATCCTTCATGGATGAAATCAAGTCATCTTGAGCCACAAACAACATTCCTATAACAAGGTCGAAGCTGCAATGAGTTTTTGGTAGTGACTTTTATATATGCTTTATTTATCTAGTTCCAACAATGGGTTGACGTTAAAAAAAGTGTTTGTTAGTTTTTTAAAAAGCGTAATCTGTGCAAGAGGACAGCAGATGTTGCAAGAAATCTAAGAATAGTTGTTTAAAGTTATTTGAAGTGGACAAAGAGGATAAGGCGTTTGTAAACCCTGTTGAGGGAAGTCTATCTAGCAAGATATGTAAAGATATTGGAGATTAAAAAACCCCATAGGGAAACATAGGAAATAATTATTTGTCAGGCAATGACTTGTTGGCAGAAGAAGAGTGGTCCTTGGTAGCCATGACAAGAAGGAGGTCCCATAAATCAGGCTGGGCTGTTTGTTGCTGGCAGGTAAAAGAAAAAACAGAGAAAAATCAAAATCAGGGGAAGTCCAGGCTGAACAAGGTTCATCCCTCGGAATTTTCACTCCAAGACCCCCTGCCTGGACCTCCCCCTAGCAGATAAACATAGAGAGGCAGGTGAGCCGAGGGCTCGAACCTGAGCCTCTATGTTATGAACCTGCTAGCCCACCACATGTGGCCACATGACGGGCGAGCAAAACGTGGAATATCCTTGTATTTAAAGAGCGCAAGGTGCACATCGGGCACCCAGCCTTTCGCAGGAGACCACACATTTTTACACTCAAATACTCACCACATTTCACACACTCACACCTGCTTTTTTTCCCTGCCCACCTTTTTCTCCACTTATTTATCAACAACCACTCCTTTTTCATCTCTGCTACCTTGCCTTTATTACATCCTCTTAGCTAGCATCAGTGACCGGAGAGCAACAACAGCAACCCAGTGCTTTTCTCATCATTTCTTTAGTCACGGTCAATTCATTGGCCTCTACGGATTAGCTAAACCAACTTTACAAAACAAGTTTCCCCGAAGAGCCCAGTTGTCATCTTAGCTGCCTAGATTTGAGGACCTAGCTAAGGACGGTAGTTACGGACACAAACACATGTAACTTACCGAAAAAAAGCCTGGGGTCCCTCTGTCACTGTGCTTATTAGGTGGTAATAATTTGATGTAAAAGTGTCGGAGACAGTGTGAAAAAATGAAGGCAGAGTTGGTAGCCTGAAGAGAGAAAGTTGCGGAAGGTGGAGTAATAAGCAGCAAATAGTTGAGGAATGAAGAGCTGACAAGCATGGGTATTTTGCGGTAATAAAAGGTAACTAGAAAGCGAAAATTTCAGAAGAAATTTTATGTGTGCCTATGCCGCTGCTAATCTGTGTAGTTTTCCATTCATACGGCTACAGACAGCAAAACTCAGAAGAGCAGCCATTTTCCACCATGAATTATGGTAAAAACAAACACCGCTCGCGCCTCACAGATGACAGCTTACAGTTTTGGGTAAAGATGAGGTCACTTTGTACAGCCCCGATTTGCAGACGCTGTGCACACAGGTTCATAAGCAGAAGTCCCTCTGTACCACGGCAGACCCCGACAATGTTTGCACGAACACACTTTGAACCAGTACGTTATGGACCACTTTTCACACATGGTTGGTGTACCCTCCCAGCCAGCTGTAGCTTTTCAACTCACAGCCCGACACACACCCAAAAAACAGCCGAGAGAGCACAGACTACGCCCGAGAGGTGTGATTGCAGATGCCCCTCAGGTGGGTCCACCTCCCCTGCAGCGGCACTGCAGACCACGCCCCGCCACACATATCAAACACGTAAAATAAATATTTATGCACTTTTGCATTCACTTTTTGTTTTTTGTTATTTTTACACAGTGTTCTGAATGATGAACAATGGTCTACAGCCAATCTTGTGTATTATTATACAAACTTTGGTTGTAAGATTCAGATAACTATTTAATAAAAGCTAAATATTTTATACAGGGAGTGCAGAATTATTAGGCAAATGAGTATTTTGTCCACATCATCCCCTTCATGCATGTTGTCTTACTCCAAGCTGTATAGGCTCGAAAGCCTACTACCAATTAAGCATATTAGGTGATGTGCATCTCTGTAATGAGAAGGGGTATGGTCTAATGACATCAACACCCTATATCAGGTGTGCATAATTATTAGGTAACTTCCTTTCCTTTGGCAAAATGGGTCAAAAGAAGGACTTGACAGGCTCAGAAAAGTCAAAAATAGTGAGATATCTTGCAGAGGCATGCAGCAGTCTTAAAATTGCAAAGCTTCTGAAGCGTGATCATCGAACAATCAAGCGTTTCATTCAAAATAGTCAACAGGGTCGCAAGAAGCGTGTGGAAAAACCAAGGCGCAAAATAACTGCCCATGAACTGAGAAAAGTCAAGCGTGCAGCTGCCAAGATGCCACTTGCCACCAGTTTGGCCATATTTCAGAGCTGCAACATCACTGGAGTGCCCAAAAGCACAAGGTGTGCAATACTCAGAGACATGGCCAAGGTAAGAAAGGCTGAAAGACGACCACCACTGAACAAGACACACAAGCTGAAACGTCAAGACTGGGCCAAGAAATATCTCAAGACTGATTTTTCTAAGGTTTTATGGACTGATGAAATGAGAGTGAGTCTTGATGGGCCAGATGGATGGGCCCGTGGCTGGATTGGTAAAGGGCAGAGAGCTCCAGTCCCACTCAGACGCCAGCAAGGTGGAGGTGGAGTACTGGTTTGGGCTGGTATCATCAAAGATGAGCTTGTGGGGCCTTTTCGGGTTGAGGATGGAGTCAAGCTCAACTCCCAGTCCTACTGCCAGTTTCTGGAAGACACCTTCTTCAAGCAGTGGTACAGGAAGAAGTCTGCATCCTTCAAGAAAAACATGATTTTCATGCAGGACAATGCTCCATCACACGCGTCCAAGTACTCCACAGCGTGGCTGGCAAGAAAGGGTTTAAAAGAAGAAAAACTAATGACATGGCCTCCTTGTTCACCTGATCTGAACCCCATTGAGAACCTGTGGTCCATCATCAAATGTGAGATTTACAAGGAGGGAAAACAGTACACCTCTCTGAACAGTGTCTGGGAGGCTGTGGTTGCTGCTGCACGCAATGTTGATGGTGAACAGATCAAAACACTGACAGAATCCATGGATGGCAGGCTTTTGAGCGTCCTTGCAAAGAAAGGTGGCTATATTGGTCGCTGATTTGTTTTTGTTTTGTTTTTGAATGTCAGAAATGTATATTTGTGAATGTGGAGATGTTATATTGGTTTCACTGGTAAAAATAAATCATTGAAATGGGTATATATTTTTTTTTTGTTAAGTTGCCTAATAATTATGCACAGTAATAGTCACCTGCACACACAGATATCCCCCTAAAATAGCTAAAACTAAACACAAACTAAAAACTACTTCCGAAAACATTCAGCTTTGATATTAATGTGTTTTTTGGGTTCATTGAGAACATGGTTGTTGTTCAATAATAAAATTATTCCTCAAAAATACAACTTGCCTAATAATTCTGCACTCCCTGTATGAGAGTAAGAAAGAAAAGTATATCTTTGTGTCCACCTTTCTCTGTTAATGCCCTACCTGGCCCCCTGGCAAAAGCTTTGCTAGATCCGCCCCTGCACAGTTACCAGCTGTCAGCTAAATAAAAAAAGGAGCTTGGTGTTTATTTCTCTCAGAAACAGTTCATAACTTCCCTTCAACTCATTCATGTCACCTAAAAAAAAGGTAAACCTGTTTCTCCATCACCAGTTCAGCTCTGATGATTCAGTAAGGTCATCTCCTGGTTTCGACCAGCCGCTTCTACAGCTGTGGCTCCAGCAAACATCAGCTGATACTAGAAATTAAAATCAAATGAATTCTAACAACAGCTGATCAAGCTTAAACGTGCTGCTGTTGTTTAGCGCGATAAACAAACAAGAGAGAAAAGCCGATCATTGATCAGTTTCATGACTGAAGTTTGAACAGGCGAGAGAATGACAGGGGAGGCTGTCATAAAGTTCAACATCAATAACTTAGCGCGCACACAGCTGTATAGAAACTCCATCGTGCTAGCTACCACGCAGTACGAGTTATTATAACTGATTGTAAAAAGTCAGCACAACGAAAATAAACTACACCTAAACTCGGTTTATATCTGACCCAAATAGAGTGCAGGTCATAACTTCTTACCTGAAATTCAGTTCACCTCACGCTCCGACCGGCAGCCGCCTGCTTCTCCTGCCTTCGGTTTCCCTGATCCACGATCTACCACCGGTCGATCGGCGGTCGCCTCGCCGCCTCGTTCCCCGCATGTTCTTTCTGACACACACCGGTGGATAGCTGCCCTCGGTTGTAGCTCCGCGTCAGCGACTACCAAACAACTCAGTTATTTTTTCCACATCGACCAGCATCTGGACAATCCACCGCCTTTCACTGTTTGTACCGTTACTAAAAAAACCCTCATCGGCTCATAAAAACGAAAAATAAGTCCAGCTATGACCCTGAGTCAAAAAGACAGCCAGCTCGGGTTAGCTAGCTACCTGTCTAGCTCTTTGCAGGCACCGAAAACATCAGAGCTAATATGGGATGTCTTGGTAACACGAGCAGATATTTGAAGTTTACATCTGGCCAATCCACCACCTTTCACTGTTTATACCGTTACTAAAATGAATAAATAAATAAATCATCGGTCCATATAAACGAAAAATAAGTCCAGCTAAAACACATACTGTCGGCGAGCGACCGGGTGCTGACACGAGTTTCACCCGCCTCAATATAAGCCAAGCCTGGGTGCTTTTTCACGAAGGGTCGCTAGCGGTGCTAGCTAACTATGCTAGCGGCACTAGCTAGCTAGCCGGCTATCAGCAACACATAAGAGAACTGCTGCTAAATAAACTACACCTAAACTCGGTTTATATCTGACCCAAATAGAGTGCAGGTCATAACTTCTTACCTGAAATTCAGTTCACCTCACGCTCCTGCCTTCGCTTTCCCTGATCCACGATTGACCTCCGCGTTAGCAAACACCGGTCGATCGGCGGTCGCGGCATGTCCTTTCTGTCATACACCGGTGGATAGCTGCCCACTGTTGTAGCTCCGCGTTATAGCACCACCAAACAACTCAGTTATTTTTCCACATCCAGCTGTAACTCCGATTCTGTGCGAGCATTTGCGAGAGACCAGGGAGGTGAAACGACAGAGAGAGTCCCCTCGCTATCCATTTGCAGCCAAGTGCGGCAGCTAGCTAGGTAGCCAGCTAGGTAGCCGGCTAGCTGTCAGGCAGGACCGACGTAGTCAGAGCACTGTCGCTAAATATGGGATGTCTTGATAAAACAAGCAGATATTTGAAGTTTACACACCTACATTCTCGCCTGAAAATATCTTAAAAGTTTATTTCGTGACCTAGAAACACGAATAAAAGACATATAAAACGAAGTGGTGGCCGCCATTGTTCACTCTGTAGAGGCGTGCTATGAATTGTGGGATATGGAGTTTTCAACACAAGGATAAATCTTTTCGGCTGTACTACTCCCGGTATACCACTAGAGAGAGCCAAGACACCACAAATGAAGTCTGTTTATTTGGCGCCAAAAGATGAATTGGCCTAAATTTGTACTAAAATATTAATATTAAAAAAACTATAAAAGTCATAAACACCAAAAGTCACAACATAATAGTCCAGCTCCAGCCGCACAAAATGATCTAACATATGTAATCCTAATGTCAAAACTGTTTGGCAGAGGAGCGCGGGAAAATTTTCACTAAAATATTAATATTTAAAAAACTATAAAATTCATAAACACCAAAAGTCATAGCACACCATTCCAGATCTGGCCGCACAAAATGAGGTAACATATATGAAGCTTGTCTCAAAACTGCGGGGCGTGATACGTGCCGAAATTTAGGCGGAAGATGGAGAATAATAATAATAAGAATAATAAATCCGACGAATAGTAATATGTGTGCCTCTTGGCATAGGCACACATAATAAGAGAGCAGGCGGAGGAGTTGGCAAGAGCAGGAAAAGGGAGAAGCGACTTGGCTTCTCCCCGCCCCCCAAGCAATGGTCGTGGCAGCGAGTCCGTGAGGGATTCGAACTCGGGCGCTCAGATTCAAAGCGCCACTTCTTACGTCTTACGCCAAACGACCAGCCGGCGAAAGTAGGAAAAAAAGGACATTTATCTTTTGTTCGGCAATACTTGTTTTTTTGTCTGCAAAACATGTATGGTGCTCGGTAAAGATGACACGCCGACTCACTTCTTCTTTTTTTGGGTTTTTTTTGGTTTGACAAAGTTTGTTTTCATATTAAACCAATGTCAGTGACGTCATTCTATGCCACTACCACAGGTAAGGAAAAGCCTGAATCCGTAGATCTTTTTCTTTTCTTTTTGTTGTCTAAAACACAAAAATCGCCAAACAGTCAGCTCACAAAGTTGCAGCTTGGTGGCAATTTGGCAGAACAGCCAATGACTTAAAGCATTTAGGTGCATATATCTTGCCACAAGACATGTGTGCTAAGCTAGCTAAATTAGTTTCTGTTAGCGAATCAAGTTCAAGCTCCTCACATATCATCATCCAGGGTACAGTCATATGCTGATGAGGAAATCCCATGCAGGCAACATTAAGGCAGTGTAACAAGTTAAATATGCACTAATTTTAAGCTATTTCCTAATATCTAACATTTAAAAAAGGCAGTTTACATTGTAAACTGCCTTTTTTTAAAATGTTTTTATGTTTTAGGATTTTGTAAACTTTACAAAATCCTAAAACATAAAAACATAAAAAAGGCAGTTTACAAAATCCTAAAACATAAAAATAGATTTAAAATAATGATAAATGTTTGCCTGCAACTGACACAGCCAACACAAATGTCATTGAAAAAAACCAAACCCTGTGATAAGATGTTTTTGTTTTTCTAGAATAGAAGAAGCACATTTTAAAAAGCCAGTAGGAATAAATCTTTGTTGTTACTGCATGATTAGAATGAAGTAACAACAAGTCTGGCTGGAATCAGAAGTGGTAATCTGTGTACTGTGCTAGTGATCTGCATAATTCACCTTAGATGGTCATCTGTTTGGATGGCTGAAGTGGGTTAACGACACAGCTAATTTCATCAGGCTGCTACTGAAACATCTAAAATGATCTGCATCCACGATCCACCAGCTCAACAGCAACATCTGTCAGCTGTGCATCCAACCGGAGGCCTTGGCCTGCTGTGCTCAGGCGCTGGGCCGCGATTTCCGTCCCTTGTTGACGACCTGGCTGTATCCTGTGCTGGAGAAAGCTGGTGAGGAGACGCTGCTGGTCAGCCAGGCGGCGCTGAGCTCCATATGGAACATCAATAAGGTCTGTGGATACGCTTCCCTCAAGGAACTGATCAATGAGAACTCTGACTACCTGCTTAATGACATATCACTCAACCTTCAGAGGCTCAGCCTGCATTTACAGGTAGTTATGATGT
The DNA here is from genome assembly GCF_001858045.2 of Oreochromis niloticus. Lineage (NCBI taxonomy): Eukaryota > Metazoa > Chordata > Actinopteri > Cichliformes > Cichlidae > Oreochromis > Oreochromis niloticus. Next base: position 13,084 of record NW_020328332.1, read on the forward strand.
GTTTTTTGTTTTTACCCAAAATGGACACAGAAATAACTGCTGGAGGGTTTACCCGATTTCCTCCTTGGTCTGCTTAAGCCTGTGCTGCCCTGAGCTTGTACTGTATTTCATTATAATCCTGTCTTGTTGGCCAGGCTCCACCGGTGTTGACAGTTCTGTTGACTCACTCTGACTGCAGCCTGCTGGTCGGGGACATGGTTCAGGATCTGGATCTCAGCTACGAGCGCACAGCTGCTCTTTTCTGCTCCGCGCTGCACGCGCTCATGAAGGCACTGGGTAAGATTTCAACAGTGATGTCAGCTTGAGTCTCACGTATACTGGGAGTCAAAGAGGACAAGGAAGAAAATGTGACTCATTGCATGCTCTGCCACATGTTTTATGTTGCTTAACTTTATGTTTTCTGCAGTGCCTTTCAAAGTTTCTATCAAGGAGTACACTTCAGGATGTATAATTTGCTCGTTATCAAATTATCAGTATCTTTGGAAACATTTAATACATCGTGATGTTTAATTGCTGAGTGGTTTTCTGTTGTAGAATTAATATTCATAATAATATTCATACAGAAGTTTTACAAGCCCGCACAGTAAAAATGTATGAATTAAATGTTACTGATGGGCTCTTTTCAAAAACATCAGCGTCTGTGTCACACTGATTTTGATTAACTGACTTATTTTATTGTAACCAAACCTATGCTCATATTGTTGTCTTGTTTTTCCTTTAGCGAGGTGGTTTCCTTCCACTTGTAGCAGGACCAGTACGTCTGCCAGCTCCAGGCAAAGCTCCAGTGACCAGGAAGACCTCAGCATTCGCCAGTTCCTGCTGAATTACCGCAAACAGAAAGAACTGGCAGAGGGCATTGGAATAGAGGACGATGACACTGAAGACCGAGGTAATAGGTCTGTCTAAGGGCCAGTGGAATATCAGCTGTAGACTGTAGTGGTGGTTATATTAGATTCAGAGTGTAGAGGAGATGACCCTTTTATGACCAGCAGGAAGGCACACACACACACGCAGTGTCTTAGGTTAATGACACACCATATGGGGTTTACAATGGGGGGTTGCTTTTATAAAACTGTTTGTAACAAAGAGTTGAGATTTGCAGAGGGACTCCCGGGCCATGCACATCTCCATTCTCGAAGATGAATAAGTGATAGAAGACGAATAAATGGTTGGGAAGTAACTATTAACCCTCACTATAAAGACATAAATGGTAACTATAAGTAACCACACAAGAGGTTTACTGCAGTGTAACTAAGGGAGGGTTCAGGGTCACCTGATCCAAGGCTGACTATATGCTTTATCAAATAGGAAAGTTGTAAGTGTAATGTTGAAAGTACAGAGGGTGTCTGTCTCCTGAATCCAAACTGGGAGCTGGTTCAGAGCAGAGCCCTGAAAGCTGAAGGCTCTGCCTCCCATTCTACTTTTAGAAAGAGCTAGTCTGAGAGTGAAGAGCTGTACCGGGGTGATGTGATACCTTAATGTGTTTAAGATATGACGGGGCCTCATAATTCAAGACCTTGTTGAAATATTGCCATGTCTTTATAACTCAGTCTTCCTACGTGTTGCATCATTGCTGGAGATTTGTTAGGACAGCTCAGTGATCTGTGGTTTGTTGGGCTCCTCTGAAAATATGACACAGTGTCTGAGAGTAGTGGAAGACAGAGTCAGTGAGCCTTCACTACCATAACTTAGCCAGTGAGTATGTAGACATGAACTGACCTGATACTGTCACAACAGCTAGATATGTAGTTCTTTACTCCAGGACACCGTCCAGCTGCTGGGAGCGAGCCCTGAAGCAGTCAATGACATCTGCTGCAGCAAAACTTGCATTTTGCTAGTGTTTATACTCAAAATCAGTATATAATCAGTCTCAGAAAGCTCTTGTGGTTGTTAGTCAGTCCTACCTTCTCTGTTTCAATGTATATGTGAGAAGGGAATTGCATAAATTGCACAGATCCATTCCCCTACAGAGGCTTTGTGATTGGTCCTGATGGCTGCAGCCGTTTCGCTATATCACTTTGACGCCGTTTTAATCCGCTCCAATGCCTTATCTTTTTCCCTCTCTCAATTCCCTCCATCATCCCTGCCTACACCCTCCAAGTACTGGAAGGAGCTCCGTCAGACCAGCTCATGCAACAGAGCCAAATGCCCAACAGCCCTGGGTATCTAAAACCTCAGCCTCCGGTCTCTCGGCCTTCTCAGCTTCAGTTTTTGTTCAGCTTCTCCCTGTTGTCCCTTTGTCATCTATAGCACACATGGTCTCCTTTCATCAGACTGCATCATTGTCTGCTGTCTCTCATTGCAGGTGTTTCATCACTGAGAGGGTGCGTTCTCTCATTTCTCTCTCTCCATGTCAAAAACGGGATGCCTGAAACACATGGACAGTTCAGCAGAGCTGCATAATGTTAAGAAGCCACAGCCTTCTGATGTTACAGGTCCTGTATTAATTTCCTGTGTTCATTTAGTCTGTGACATGTTGTCACTGTAACCAGAACTGTTGCCACAATCTCTTGACAACCTGTGATCTGACGTGTGCACTTGCGTGTCTCTCAGGCAACAGACCGACCAATGGGAATGATCTGGCTGGATGTGGCAAGTCTGAGACCATTTGACCTGGTGATTCCATTCACCATCCAGAAAGGAGAGGTCACAGGTAACAAGTCTACTTAATAAACAGATAGTTTGAGCATAATGATGTGTGTGTGTCATTGTTTTTGTCCTCTGCTTTAGGTGAGGTCCGAATGGCATCAGGCAAAGTTGCTAAGCTTGACATCACAGACAACAACGATGGCACAGTTGCTGACAAGTACGCTCCCACAGAGGCCGGTCTGCATGAGATGGATATCAAATACGATGGCACCCACATCCCAGGTATCTGCATATGGTCAGGAGAAATGCGTGGGAATGAAGTGCATGGAGAAAATAGTTTGGAAGGAAGTCACTAACCGCTCTTTTTCTGTCTGTCAACAGGAAGTCCCTTGCAGTTCTACATGGATTGCATGAACGGTGCCTATGGCCCTGGCCTTATCCACGATCCATCTGGAGATGTTCCAAGACTACATGCCTGGAAACATTCTGCCCGAACCCACTGCTTCACCCCTCCCCTGCAGCTGAGCCACAAACCTGCTGAAAACTGCTGTTCACAAACGCTGTCCATCTAATCTGACTGGGCTGGAGCTGTTTTGCAAAGAAGAATGGGCAAGAATTTCAGTCTCTAGATGTGCAAAGCTGGTAGAGACATACCCTAAAAGACTGGCAGCTGTAATTGCAGCAAAAGGTGGTTCTACAAAGTATTGACTCAGGGGGCTGAATAATTACGCACACCCCACATTTCAGTTATTTATTTGTAAAAATGTTTGGAATCATGTATGATTTTCGTTCCACTTCTCACGTGTGCACCACTCTGTATTGGTCTTTCACGTGGAATTCCAATAAAATTGATTCATGTTTGTGGCTGTAATGTGACAAAATGTGGAAAAGTTCAAGGGGGCCGAATACTTTTGCAAGGCACTGTATAATATTGACAAACCAGCACTGGTATTGGTATCAGATCGATACTAGCTTTGTTTCTCTCTTCAGTCTGTCTGTAGACCACTGAACTGTATAAATGATTTTTTGGAATGAAAAAATCGTTAACTTTCCTTTTCCCTGGGGCTTTGCATCAGTCGCCTCCTCCCAGCCTCATATTTCTGACAGTGTAATCAAACAGGTGCTTTGGTTTCATCTTCTCCACAACTGTATTTCCCCTCATGGTGGCTTCTTATCATAAGTAATGTGCCAAAACGTTATTACTTGCATGGGCTCACAGTGGGTAGTTGTGGGCGGGAGTGTGTGAGCAGGGCAAACCCACGCTTAACCTCCACAGGGCAACAGAAGTTTTGACCTTTGATGTCCCTATATGGGCCCAGATGGACAAAATATTCTGGATGGGTTTTCTAAAACCTGTAGTGGTCCAGTTCTTTAACCTGAGCCCAAAGGGTTTTCTGAGCTTCCTGCTCGAAAATGAAATGCCCCAAATTAATTGAGTGCAATTACAAACTCTGTGTATACAATCGTGGTATCAAAGAAAGCTAACACTTGTGAATGTCATCAGAGGTGTAAATATTGCAGCAGATATTACTGTGTCAAAGTTACTGAGACTGGAACACAGAAAAGTGAGTAGATTTTATTCCCGCCAAATTTTTTTATTTATTTTTTTAACATATAACCCTTTTAAAAACATGCTTCAGTTCACATTTCACAACAAACAAAGAAACAAACAACCTTTATTTGTCACATACACAATCATACAGGGTACAACATGCAGTGAAATGCTTGTGTCTGAGCTGCAGACCTTTAATTCCCGAAATTCAGTATAAACATCATCTGTGCAAAGTTTTATGTTTCTAAAGTGAAACCGTGAAAAATTACAGCACTGCCAACACATAAATATCCAGACGTTGAAGAAAAAGGCCCAATTTTGCACACATTGAACACCATGTCAGTTGAATTTTTTAGGTATTAAACAGCAGAAATTATTTAATTTTATTAACAGGCCTAAAAATACTTTTTGAGCCAATATTTTTTTCTTTTTTTACTTTTTAAGTTGAACAACTAAACAACAAATATACATAATAATGCAGTTATAGAAAGGGCAGGAAAAATGTCACAGCTTGCAGTATCTTTTACAACTCATGTATACAAATACAAGTCGGTAAACAAAAAAGGAATACATTAGGAGAAAAAAAACAAAAAAATAATTAAGAAAGAAAAAAGGGTGCTCGAGGTATAAATAACGTATAAATCAAGTGAAACATTTGACACAGCTCCTGTGTTTTACATGCTTTGGAATTTGTGCTGTTCTTTAGATTCTCTAGATAACTGTGGTGGTTTTTGTGGTCTTCTTTTGCGGCTCTTTCAGTGAATTTTAGTCAGAGCGCGGTGAAGCTTGGTGTTTGGAATGGGTGATAGCTCTGGAAGATAACCAGCCTTTCTTTATCCGGTTACATGAGGTCTGATGAATTTGTGGTTCAGTTTTGTTTGTTTAGTGGACTTGTGTGCATTTACGTAACTGCTCTTTTAATCATGGCTTGTTTTCGTTGTGTTTGGTGGTTGTAGAAATGGTTTATATGAGATTTTAGCGGAGATGTGCCCACAGAGTGAATGTAAATGCAAATGATGCAGTAGAAACAGTCTACGTCATTTCCTGGATGCTGTACGAAAAGTAGCGGTAAGAAATCGAAGGCGTGACCGTTATGATTTTGAATATAATATCTGTGTGTGCGCTGAGTAAGTACTGAGTAAGTACTTTCAAGGCATAGAAATGACTCAAAATATTTATAACACTGTCTTTGCTCACTTATAGATCGTTAGACACACAGATAACATTGCATGTGCATGTGGTGTTTGAAGTACTTTCAAGTACAGATGAGATAACACCTTATCATATTATCATCGTCAGAAGTGAGCATATACGCACGCACTCTTATCTCTTCTATGTAAAGTTTTGAATATACCTATAATCCAGGTAACCTTTGATAACAGCGCACTAATACTATTAGCTTAATCTAAGATATGGGTGTCGGAATAGGTGTTCTCCCACTTATTGCGCTACCATGAAGTGAGGGGTACAAGTTAAACTGTCCAGGGTTAACATAGAAAGACAATCATCCACACTCACATTCACACCTGCGGTCAGTTTAGAATCCGAAAAACGATGTGGGCTTCATAGATAATTGGCAAACCTTCTGGAGGAAACCTGGTCTTGTTAGGAGAGACGGCATCCATCCCACTTTGGATGGAGCAGCTCTCATTTCTAGAAATATGGACCAATTTATTAAACCCCCAAAAATATGACTATCCAGAGTTGGGACCAGGAAGGAGAGTTGCAGTCTTACACGCCTCTCTGCAGCTTCTCTCCTCCTGCTACCCCCCAAAAACCCATCTCCATTGAGACTGTGTCAGCTCCCAAACAGACACAAAACAAACTTGGTGTTAAGACACCAATTTGGCAATTTGGGGGCACGGTCATTCTCTACACATGTTCAGATGCATCTATGCTTCTATGGAAACTGTTCTTATGGCGAGAGGTTCTGGTGCGAATGGACCGGAGCCTCCTGCCTGAGGGGAGCAGGTCAAACAGACTGTGTCCAGGGTGAGAAGGGTCAGCTGTGATCCGAGCTGCACGCCCCAGTGTCCTGGAGGTGTACAGGTCCTGCAGAGATGGGAGTTTGCAGCCAATCACCTTCTCAGCAGAGCGCACAACACGCTGAAGTCTCTGTTTGTCCCTGATAGTGGCTCCAGCGTACCACACGGTGATGGAGGAGGTGAGGATGGAGTCGATGATTGCAGTGTAGAACTGCATCATCATCCGTGTTGGCAGGTTGAATTTCTTCAGCTGCCTCAGGAAGTACATCCTCTGCTACGGCATCATGCCCTTGGACTCATTTTTACAACTTTTAGTAGGAAAAAAAGAGGAATTTTAATTAAAAAATGTTTGACATTTGTGAAAATGTAATTTTTCCTGTATTCATTTTTTTTGTTATTGGTTTTTTTTTTTTACATTTGTTTTGGTTTTTATTGCCTTTTGAGTCAAAAGTCTCCAGATGCAGATGCTTGGTTTCCTGGTATTTCAAGACATTAATGCAATGGAGAGGGATTTAAAAAAGAAAGAAAGAAAAGAAACAGTGGAAAGTGAATCTCACATGAAGCGGAGGAGCTCAGAGTTCTCTCATTAGTCTAAATATCTTCGGAAGTGAGTGCAGATAGTAGTGGGAACATTTACTCAAGTACTTAAAATACATAAAGTCTGTGTTTCAGGTAGGTGTTTCCATGTTATACTAGATTCTGCTGTACTATGTTTTGGGTATAAATATTGTTTTTTCAGCTCACTGACACTTATTTTAAAGCTTTAGTTGTTTTTGTATTATAGCTCAATAAGGGCAATAACTATGTTACTAATTACAAAAAGTTGGCACACTGTACAATGTAAACAAACAGAATGTATATGTATATTATAGCACCAAATCACAGTAACAATCACCTCAAGCTGCTTTATGTTGTAAGGCAAAGACCCTACAGTAACAATAAAAACAAACAAACCAAAACCCAACAATAATCATATGACGCTCTTGAGCAAGCACTTGGTGATAGTGGAAAGGGAAAACTCCCTTTAACAGGAAGAAACCAGGCTTGGAGGGTGAGGGTGGTGGTGCTATGATGATTGTAAGACGAGCATGACCTGTGCACAGTGCAAGAAATGTGTGTGTGGGTGTGTGCGTGCATGAGTATGCACACACTCATCCATGTGTACACTTGTGCAGACAAGAAACTTGACTGTTGGACAACAACTGTTCCATGTTCTGATTATTTGAGCGATGTCATTATTTCTGTTTCACAAATATGTACACCCCCCCCCCCCCCCCCCAAAAAAAACAAACAAACAACAAACAAAAAGAACAAGTACATAAAGACTCACACAAAAAAATAAAGCAGAAGAAAACCCTTCTTCAACTCTGCCGTGGCCGGTCCCAAGCCTGGATAAGGAAAGACGAAGGGTGAGTGAAAGGGATGTCTAGGGTCACAAAAATCAACATGACTCATTCTAAAGGGCACAGACGTGCACCCAAAATTAGAAAACAATTGGATGAAAGATTTGAAGATTCACTAAATCTGTCATCACCAAAAACCAATAGGGTGTCAGTAATCTTGAAAAGATTTGAATGCAAACTTTCCAAGATACATTTATTCTACAATAAAGTTTGGCCTGATGGCGGTGCTGGGTTCTACAGTGTGGCCTGGTGGCCAAGTGGCAAGGTGTTAGTGTTGTAAACTGAAGATCTTGGATTCAATACCCATCTATACCTTTAATACAAGCTGACAAGGGAAACAAAAAGTCCCTTTCTGTACTAGACACTAGCTGTAAGAAACAACAGTCCGTCCAGGAGCAATGTTCTCCCGAAAGTCTGTTCTGGGCATCTTTTTCACTCATCAAAGTGACTTCTTCAGTTTCACCTGACTGCAGGTTTCCACAGCCTTATAAAGAGTACATCTGCATAATGTCAGAAATTATACACAAGCATAAAAATAACAGTCCACTCAAGTTTTACAAAACACATTGCTTATTGAGTAATAGAGCGTTATATACTGTTTATGATTTAACACCACCATGATGGTTTGTGGAGCATTGTGGAGTGAAATGTCACTGCTAAAGCTTGGCTGAAACTGGGTGATAGTAATTCTAACAGAATAATGCCGGTGTTGACCAGATGCACTATAAATGTGGCAACACTTTACAAGCTTGCAACATTTTTCATGCTTTCCTTGGAATGATGTTCGCATTTGGCAATCTTTCTCTGGGTTTTTGGAATATTGGAGAATGTTGCTTTTGAATGGACTGATTCTTATGCAGTGATTCTCTACTTTGAGCACTCAAACCAACTAAGATGACAAACATGTTCATCAATTCATTTAATTGAACAATTCAAGAGGAATATGATGTTACGGTATGGACAAGCTCAGCCTGTGTGGCATAGTGGCCAAGTGGCAAGGCATTGGTCTCGTCTGCCAAAGCTCATGGGTTCAATCCCATCTGTGCCTTTAGTACAGTGATTAAAAACCTGTTTGATTCTGTACTTGCTGATCACGTTGCTTTAAGTAGGGGAAACACTCTGCTCCCAATAACCAGAAACACTGAACAGAACTTTAGACATGACTCTGGTGCAACAACATCACTGTTGTTGGCGCTTTACTCAGTGTGAGTATCAGTTTCCTTTACTCACAGGTTAAATATTTAACAGAATATAACATACGTTGTGAAGAGTCAAAGTGGACGATCCAAACAGGATATCTGACAACAGGAGACATTCGCAAAAGCATATTTACACTGATAATTCATATTAATGTTAATAATGACAATTTAATGACCATAATGCTTCCATCAAACTGAAATCCACCATTAATAAATCCTCAATTGATTTTTTAGACACAACTACATTTAAGGGCCCAAATTTCCCAAATGACCACAAATTAGATGTTAAAGTCTTTTTCAAACCTACAGATACACATGCCTTACTGTTCAGAACAAGTTTTCACCCAAAACACACATTTGCAGGGATAATTAAATCCCAATTACTGAGATTTCACAGGATCTGCACTCAACAGAGTGATTTGGGGGAAGCTGTCAAGATTTTATTCTCAGCTCTCTCCACTAGGGGTACTGTTGGTCCTTTTTAAGAAAATGTTCAATTCATTCTTGCAGACCAAGCCAATTGATGTTTCTCCCCTCATCCCAGTGGTGATCACATATTCTCCTCCACCTGCAAATTGGTCAGAGTTATCAAGAGCAACTTTCAAAGGTTCACTCAGGACACACATATGCTTCAGGATCACAAGGCAATGCAGCCTTCAGGAGGAACAAAAACCTGGGTGATCTCCTTGTAAAGGCTAAAATCTCACCTCTCTCTGAGCCTAAGCGCAGAGATCAGGGCAATTTTCCAGCACCACAAGTGGGTGGCAGTTATTCCAATGGTAATGTTTTTCTATCACTGTGCAAAGGACTCCAAGATCTAAAAACTGTGTATATTTGATCACTTGTAGGAACTGTGGATCCAATATGTGGGAGAAACAGGAAATACACTTTTGGTTAGATCACAGTTTTTGCCTTGTGGGAGCTTTTAAGGACCAGCCTTGAATTTTACACATTTGATAAGTGAAGACTGGATGCTTAGTGACGAGAGCTGGGATAATCTGGACAGAATCTGCAGCCTGCATCTCCAATCAGAAATGGCTTTAGATCTGACGCTAGCAGACAGGCATGCATGTCTCAGGGTGATTACACACTAACACATTGTGATTAATCACACACATTTGTATACATTTTATTCACAAGATTTAAAAAAAAAAAAAAAAAAAAAAAAACACTATACAAAATGTGTTTTGTGACAGGCCGCTAGTAACAAAATGCTTAAAGATTTAAAATTGGTTCTTTCCCAAGTTTTCTGTTATGTGCACACACATTCCTTGACTTAGGTGCTTTTTAATTCTCCAACAATGGTCAGTGCCAAGTGTTTACACAAACAAAAACAAACAAACAAAAAACATTACTCAGAAAATGGTCAGGTACAAGAACTGGACTAAAAAGGAGTGGAAAAACCAGATAATGTCCAAAGAAATACTTCAGCGTGTGGCTCACGACTTTTGCACAGTACTGTAAATGTTATTAATAATGAAAGATGTCAAAATGTAGCTTTCTCATTTTAAAAAATTCCCATACACATTATTCTTTTCTTCTAGTGAAGGTGCCTCCTCCTTCTGACCTTAGGGTAACTAATTTCTCAGACAGTGACATCACGGTGCGCTGGGAAGCTGCAGATGATGATGATGTTTCTTACCTCACTAAGTGGAGGCGACCTGAGACAGGTGGGGAAGAACTATTGGATTGTTGGAGTACATATTATGAAGTAAAAAATACAATGTCTCAATAAACTGTTGTCCTGTGTCTTAAGGAGCATCAGATATCACTGTCTGCACTCTATGGAGATGGAGCTCAGAGTGAAGCTGTGGCCGTATGCTACAGCACCTGTGAGTCACACATTTTCTGATCCTGAACATTTCTCAAACTCAGGAGGGGAGAGCCTGAAACCATTTACCTAAGTCACATTAGCAGCAGTCATATTCTGTCATATTGTGTCTCTATGTACAATATAGCATTACTAATACAATAACCTGTACGTCAATGAACTTCATTGTGTAATTGATGGCAGTTCTCAAAGTACTAGTCACTTAAAGGTTAAATTTCACATCTAAATTCTCATCTTTGAGTAACTAGAACTCTGAGCTATGAAATAAATGTAGTGAGGTTAAAGTATCAAATCAAAGTATCAAATTCTCTGTTATACTTTACATTTATTTTCTAAAAAAAACACTTTGCTCTGCTGCCAAAATAATTTCCTCCTATAAAGGAAGAAAGTGAGTGTTAAGTGTCGTTAGCTGTGGTACTTTATCTCTTCTATGATGTTGCTGCAGGCTCTGGTGGAGGCCCAACCAGCCTCACGCTTTCTGATGAGACTGCCGTCAGCATGGTGATCAGTTGGGTACCTCCCAATGCTCATGTCCTCCAGTATCACGTGTCCTACACAGCATTGACTGGAGCTGATAGCCAGGATCACACTGTGAGTGGGTCGTAGTCATCACATCTTCACCTCTTCTGGGCTTCAGCCGGCTGTCATGTGTCAGAATTCCAGAAATTCCACAAGTCCCAAAACTTTAAATGAGTTCTGACTGTGTTGGGATGATAGTGTTGTTTGTTGTCTGCAGGTGCTGGTCCCTGGTGGAGAGAAGCAGGTGATGCTGGAGTCACTGCAGCCAGATGCACGTTACAGCATCTTGGTCACCGCTGAGTACCACAACAGAGAAGGAGGCAGCGGTTCAGCTCAGGGCAAAACTGGTGAGTCAAAGAAGGGAAAGATGCCAAGACAGCTCAAGTGCAACTTCCAGTTAAGACCGACAGGCTTACATGCAAAAAGTGCAAATGTCCCATTACTTTACCCTTACAGGAGGATATGCATACTTGAAGGTTTCCACATATAGAAACATCAAGGTTTGTGGGCAGTATTGTTTCTACAGCACTACACGTACAGTCATTTTGGTCCAGAGACACAGATTCCTTTCTCTCAGACCACTCCAGTATCTGTGTGTCATGGAGACCAGTATCTGCCGTTGATGGATATCCTATTGTAATCCAGGATGTAAAAGGTATTCTGTAATCACGTCTACAGTGATGTGAAAAGGTGTTTGCCCCCTTCCTGGTTTCCTAGTGTTTTGCATATTTATCACACTTACATGTTTCAGATCATCAAACACATTTTAATATTAGACACAGATAAGACAAGTTAATACAAAATGCAGTGTTTAAATGATGATTTCATAGATTAGGGAGAAAGATTATCCAACCCCCTGGTCCTGTGTAAAAACAAATTGCCCCTCTTGTTAAATCACGAGTTAACTGTGATTAACCAATTTTGGAAACCTCAGTTCAGTGTTACTAGACACACTCAGGCCTGATTAATTGCAGACTTGTGAATCAAGAAATCAGTTAAATAGAACCTGTCTGACAAAGTGAAACAGGCTAAAAGACCTCAAAAAGCAACACATCGTGTCACCAGCCATCCTCCTGGTCCTCAGTGTTAATGCCCACTTAACTGGGTCCTTCAGTGGAAAGGCTCAAGCAGAGGAAGCCTAATATAACAAGATGAGACTGACAAATATTCTATTTGAATGTTTAAAAAGAAAAATATCACAGTATTTATGCTTTCACTGAGCATATACCTGCATCAATGATGAACTCTCAAGGCTGAAAAGTCCTGGCCTCGGTCAGCCACCGTCCACTCACACACACACGGCTCACATCACCAATCCCTGACTGCTTGATCATAACAGCAATTGGGCTGCTGGGAACATGACGGCCGTTCTTCTCGATGTTAACAAGGTGCTCACCAATCTCCTTGGGAACAAAGGAGATTCCTAAGACAGACAAAACAGATACTGGCTGACTCACACACCTGAGCCATCATCTAATCACGTCTTCCCTGTTAAAGATGTTGCCGGGACCGCAGAGAGGGTGGTGTGTGTGCTACAGGAGCAGTGTGAAAGCCAATAAAAACGTGCTAAACTGCAACGCTGCTGTTGTCGGGTCTTCATTGTCACACATATATCCTTACTAAATTGACTGCATTTTTATTGCTTCAGTTTAGGCATCTGATCAGAATGTTTCCAGGCATGTAGACTTATAGAAAACCATTATCAGTGTAAGTGTAAGCGTTGCTGCAAAAACCCTCCGCACTTGTACCTGCAATATTTCAGCCCAGCCATAGCGCCAGGCGAAGCTCATGACCCTCAAAACATGGAGCGCAAACTCATTTGTGCATCCACAGTGAAGTCTGTTGTTGCCTCACAGAAGACCCCTAAAAAACAGGACATAGAACATACATTACACAGTTGTATCTCTAAATATAATCATAAGCCCATATAACCTTCAAAATGAGACCAGTCTACTGTAATTTAGGTTTTACACAGTTCAGCTGGCAGCTGGCAGAGTTCCCTTTATTCCCTTCATAAAGTTACTCACACAAGTTTGGGCCCTGATTTGATCTGAATTCTGCAATAATCTACACTATTGGACAGACGAGCCAAAAGATCAGATCACCTTCTTTGAATAAAGCTGTGGTGATAACGGGGAGGAAGAAACAAGCACCAGCACAAGCTGGTCTTTGCCAACAGCTATCTCTGCCAGAACAGAGACCAAAGAAAATACACTGACACCTCTGATCTGCTCGAAAAGCTTAGATTCATTTAAAAAAAATAATAAAACATCAATATACTGGCAACCGTACAAGGTGGGGGGGAAAGCCATCGTAAAAACATTCATGCTTAGACAAACATCCATCCGTCCATCCATTCGCTTCCGCTTATCCTTTTCAGGGGCGCTGGAGCCTATCCCAGCTGTCATAGGGCGAGAGGCGGGGTACACCCTGGACAGGTCGCCAGTCTGTCGCAGGGCTAACACACAGGGACAGACAACCATTCACACCTAGTGACAATTTGGATTATCCAATTAACCTATCCCCACAAGCTGCATGTCTTCGGATGGGGGAGGAAGCCGGAGTACCCGGAGGGAACCCACGCAAACACGGGGAGAACATGCAAACTCCACACAGAAAGACCCGGCCTGATGGTGGAATTGAACTCAGGACTTTCTTGCTGTGCGGCAACAGTGCTAACCACCGTGCCACTGTGCTGCCTGACAAACACTTAAAAGCAAGTTCAAATGACAGCTCAAAAGGACCTGTTTACATTCGCGTACCAACTACAACCCTGTTTATTCATGTTATTCTTGTTTTTAAATCCTTGCCATTGTGATTTGAATTTTGATCTTGTCAATTTCGTCAAACATTTTCATAAAAGTGTTATGAAGAGTTGTTCCATGTAGTATGACGGAAACATTCAGACCGTATTATAGACCAATAAACTAAAAACGGACTGTTTTTGTTAGCACTCTCTGACTTTGTGAGGCAGTACAGGTATTCTTACCACTGCGGCTGAGTCCTGGTCCCTCTGCCTTGAGAAGGATCCACTTTGACCTGAAGGATGTCATTGGAATAGCCTAAACGGCAAACAGCCTTTGTCCTTGATGGCAGAGGACAAAGGCTGTGTTAGCATGTTACCTTTGCAGGTAATGCTCTCAGTCATTTTTAGCCTCAAACAGCAGGTGGGTTAAATAAGTTTCCCTGTAATATCGTTGTTTGGAATATTTCTTTGACATGAGCATATGTTTGCGCTCTTTACTCTCACACACACAGTTTTATGGAGCTTTACCTTGACCAGACTCTGAGCAGTCAACAGTGAAGTATG
>NW_020328333.1:0-12723 GCF_001858045.2 Oreochromis niloticus
CTTCTACAGCTGTGGCTCAGCAAACATCAGCTGATACTAGAAATTAAAATCAAATGAATTCTAACAACAGCTGATCAAGCTTAAACGTGCTGCTGTTGTTTAGCGCGATAAACAAACAAGAGAGAAAAGCCGATCATTGATCAGTTTCATGACTGAAGTTTGAACAGGCGAGAGAATGACAGGGAGGCTGTCATAAAGTTCAACATCAGTAACTTAGCGCGCACACAGCTGTATAGAAACTCCATCGTGCTAGCTACCACGCAGTACGAGTTATTATAACTGATTGTAAAAAGTCAGCACAACGAAAATAAACTACACCTAAACTCGGTTTATATCTGACCCAAATAGAGTGCAGGTCATAACTTCTTACCTGAAATTCAGTTCACCTCACGCTCCGACCGGCAGCCGCCTGCTTCTCCTGCCTTCGGTTTCCCTGATCCACGATCTACCACCGGTCGATCGGCGGTCGCCTCGCCGCCTCGTTCCCGCATGTTCTTTCTGACACACACCGGTGGATAGCTGCCCTCGGTGTAGCTCCGCGTCAGCGACTACCAAACAACTCAGTTATTTTTTCCACATCGACCAGCATCTGGACATCCACCGCCTTTCACTGTTTGTACCGTTACTAAAAAAAAACCCTCATCGGCTCATAAAAACGAAAAATAAGTCCAGCTATGACCCTGAGTCAAAAAGACAGCCAGCTCGGGTTAGCTAGCTACCTGTCTAGCTCTTTGCAGGACCGAAAACATCAGAGCTAATATGGATTCTTGGTAACACGAGCAGATATTTGAAGTTTACATCTGGCCAATCCACCACCTTTCACTGTTTATACCGTTACTAAAATGAATAAATAAATAAATCATCGTCCATATAAACGAAAAATAAGTCCAGCTAAAACACATACTGTCGGCGAGCGACCGGGTGCTGACACGAGTTTCACCCGCCTCAATATAAGCCAAGCCTGGGTGCTTTTTCACGAAGGGTCGCTAGCGGTGCTAGCTAACTATGCTAGCGGCACTAGCTAGCTAGCCGGCTATCAGCAACACATAAGAGAACTGCTGCTAAATAAACTACACCTAAAACTCGGTTTATATCTGACCCAAATAGAGTGCAGGTCATAACTTCTTACCTGAAATTCAGTTCACCTCACGCTCCTGCCTTCGCTTTCCCTGATCCACGATTGACCTCCGCGTTAGCAAACACCGGTCGATCGGCGGTCGCGGCATGTCCTTTCTGTCATACACCGGTGGATAGCTGCCACTGTTGTAGCTCCGCGTTATAGCACCACCAAACAACTCAGTTATTTTTCCACATCCAGCTGTAACTCCGATTCTGTGCGAGCATTGCGAGAGACCAGGGAGGTGAAACGACAGAGAGAGTCCCCTCGCTATCCATTTGCAGCCAAGTGCGGCAGCTAGCTAGGTAGCCAGCTAGGTAGCGGCTAGCTGTCAGCAGGACCGACGTAGTCAGAGCACTGTCGCTAAATATGGATGTCTTGATAAAACAAGCAGATATTTGAAGTTTACACACCTACATTCTCGCCTGAAAATATCTTAAAAGTTTATTTGTGACTAGAAACACGAATAAAAGACATATAAAACGAAGTGGTGGCCGCCATTGTTCACTCTGTAGAGGCGTGCTATGAATTGTGGGATATGGAGTTTTCAACACAAGGATAAATCTTTTCGGCTGTACTACTCCCGGTATACCACTAGAGAGAGCCAAGACACCACAAATGAAGTCTGTTTATTTGGCGCCAAAAGATGAATTGGCCTAAATTTGTACTAAAATATTAATATTAAAAAAACTATAAAAGTCATAACACCAAAAGTCAAACATAATAGTCCAGCTCCAGCCGCACAAAATGATCTAACATATGTATCCTAATGTCAAAACTGTTTGGCAGAGGAGCGCGGGAAAATTTTCACTAAAATATTAATATTTAAAAAACTATAAAATTCATAAACACCAAAAGTCATAGCACACCATTCCAGATCTGGCCGCACAAAATGAGGTAACATATATGAAGCTTGTCTCAAAACTGCGGGCGTGATACGTGCCGAAAATTTAGGCGGAAGATGGAGAATAATAATAATAAGAATAATAAATCCGACGAATAGTAATATGTGTGCCTCTTGGCATAGGCACACATAATAAGAGAGCAGCGGAGGAGTTGGCAAGAGCAGGAAAAGGGAGAAGCGACTTGGCTTCTCCCCGCCCCCAAGCAATGGTCGTGGCAGCGAGTCCGTGAGGGATTCGAACTCGGGCGCTCAGATTCAAAGCGCCACTTCTTACGTCTTACGCCAAACGACCAGCCGGCGAAAGTAGGAAAAAAAGGACATTTATCTTTTGTTCGGCAATACTTGTTTTTTGTCTGCAAAACATGTATGGTGCTCGGTAAAGATGACACGCCGACTCACTTCTTCTTTTTTTGGTTTTTTTGGTTTGACAAAGTTTGTTTTCATATTAAACCAATGTCAGTGACGTCATTCTATGCCACTACCACAGGTAAGGAAAAGCCTGAATCCGTAGATCTTTTTCTTTTCTTTTTGTTGTCTAAAACACAAAAATCGCCAAACAGTCAGCTCACAAAGTTGCAGCTTGGTGGCAATTTGGCAGAACAGCCAATGACTTAAAGCATTTAGGTGCATATATCTTGCCACAAGACATGTGTGCTAAGCTAGCTAAATTAGTTTCTGTTAGCGAATCAAGTTCAAGCTCCTCACATATCATCATCCAGGGTACAGTCATATGCTGATGAGGAAATCCCATGCAGGCAACATTAAGGCAGTGTAACAAGTTAAATATGCACTAATTTTAAGCTATTTCCTAATATCTAACATTTAAAAAAGGCAGTTTACATTGTAAACTGCCTTTTTTTAAAATGTTTTTATGTTTTAGGATTTTGTAAACTTTACAAAATCCTAAAACATAAAAACATAAAAAAGGCAGTTTACAAAATCCTAAAACATAAAAATAGATTTAAAATAATGATAAATGTTTGCCTGCAACTGACACAGCCAACACAAATGTCATTGAAAAAAACCAAACCCTGTGATAAGATGTTTTTGTTTTTCTAGAATAGAAGAAGCACATTTTAAAAAGCCAGTAGGAATAAATCTTTGTTGTTACTGCATGATTAGAATGAAGTAACAACAAGTCTGGCTGGAATCAGAAGTGGTAATCTGTGTACTGTGCTAGTGATCTGCATAATTCACCTTAGATGGTCATCTGTTTGGATGGCTGAAGTGGGTTAACGACACAGCTAATTTCATCAGGCTGCTACTGAAACATCTAAAATGATCTGCATCCACGATCCACCAGCTCAACAGCAACATCTGTCAGCTGTGCATCCAACCGGAGGCCTTGGCCTGCTGTGCTCAGGCGCTGGGCCGCGATTTCCGTCCCTTGTTGACGACCTGGCTGTATCCTGTGCTGGAGAAAGCTGGTGAGGAGACGCTGCTGGTCAGCCAGGCGGCGCTGAGCTCCATATGGAACATCAATAAGGTCTGTGGATACGCTTCCCTCAAGGAACTGATCAATGAGAACTCTGACTACCTGCTTAATGACATATCACTCAACCTTCAGAGGCTCAGCCTGCATTTACAGGTAGTTATGATGTGTTTTTTGTTTTTACCCAAAATGGACACAGAAATAACTGCTGGAGGGTTTACCCGATTTCCTCCTTGGTCTGCTTAAGCCTGTGCTGCCCTGAGCTTGTACTGTATTTCATTATAATCCTGTCTTGTTGGCCAGGCTCCACCGGTGTTGACAGTTCTGTTGACTCACTCTGACTGCAGCCTGCTGGTCGGGACATGGTTCAGGATCTGGATCTCAGCTACGAGCGCACAGCTGCTCTTTTCTGCTCCGCGCTGCACGCGCTCATGAAGGCACTGGGTAAGATTTCAACAGTGATGTCAGCTTGAGTCTCACGTATACTGGGAGTCAAAGAGGACAAGGAAGAAAATGTGACTCATTGCATGCTCTGCCACATGTTTTATGTTGCTTAACTTTATGTTTTCTGCAGTGCCTTTCAAAGTTTCTATCAAGGAGTACACTTCAGGATGTATAATTTGCTCGTTATCAAATTATCAGTATCTTTGGAAACATTTAATACATCGTGATGTTTAATTGCTGAGTGGTTTTCTGTTGTAGAATTAATATTCATAATAATATTCATACAGAAGTTTTACAAGCCCGCACAGTAAAAATGTATGAATTAAATGTTACTGATGGGCTCTTTTCAAAAACATCAGCGTCTGTGTCACACTGATTTTGATTAACTGACTTATTTTATTGTAACCAAACCTATGCTCATATTGTTGTCTTGTTTTTCCTTTAGCGAGGTGGTTTCCTTCCACTTGTAGCAGGACCAGTACGTCTGCCAGCTCCAGGCAAAGCTCCAGTGACCAGGAAGACCTCAGCATTCGCCAGTTCCTGCTGAATTACCGCAAACAGAAAGAACTGGCAGAGGCATTGGAATAGAGGACGATGACACTGAAGACCGAGGTAATAGGTCTGTCTAAGGGCCAGTGGAATATCAGCTGTAGACTGTAGTGGTGGTTATATTAGATTCAGAGTGTAGAGGAGATGACCCTTTTATGACCAGCAGGAAGGCACACACACACACGCAGTGTCTTAGGTTAATGACACACCATATGGGGTTTACAATGGGGGTTGCTTTTATAAAACTGTTTGTAACAAAGAGTTGAGATTTGCAGAGGGACTCCCGGGCCATGCACATCTCCATTCTCGAAGATGAATAAGTGATAGAAGACGAATAAATGGTTGGGAAGTAACTATTAACCCTCACTATAAAGACATAAATGGTAACTATAAGTAACCACACAAGAGGTTTACTGCAGTGTAACTAAGGGAGGGTTCAGGGTCACCTGATCCAAGGCTGACTATATGCTTTATCAAATAGGAAAGTTGTAAGTGTAATGTTGAAAGTACAGAGGGTGTCTGTCTCCTGAATCCAAACTGGGAGCTGGTTCAGAGCAGAGCCCTGAAAGCTGAAGGCTCTGCCTCCCATTCTACTTTTAGAAAGAGCTAGTCTGAGAGTGAAGAGCTGTACCGGGGTGATGTGATACCTTAATGTGTTTAAGATATGACGGGGCCTCATAATTCAAGACCTTGTTGAAATATTGCCATGTCTTTATAACTCAGTCTTCCTACGTGTTGCATCATTGCTGGAGATTTGTTAGGACAGCTCAGTGATCTGTGGTTTGTTGGGCTCCTCTGAAAATATGACACAGTGTCTGAGAGTAGTGGAAGACAGAGTCAGTGAGCCTTCACTACCATAACTTAGCCAGTGAGTATGTAGACATGAACTGACCTGATACTGTCACAACAGCTAGATATGTAGTTCTTTACTCCAGGACACCGTCCAGCTGCTGGGAGCGAGCCCTGAAGCAGTCAATGACATCTGCTGCAGCAAAACTTGCATTTTGCTAGTGTTTATACTCAAAATCAGTATATAATCAGTCTCAGAAAGCTCTTGTGGTTGTTAGTCAGTCCTACCTTCTCTGTTTCAATGTATATGTGAGAAGGGAATTGCATAAATTGCACAGATCCATTCCCCTACAGAGGCTTTGTGATTGGTCCTGATGGCTGCAGCCGTTTCGCTATATCACTTTGACGCCGTTTTAATCCGCTCCAATGCCTTATCTTTTTCCCTCTCTCAATTCCCTCCATCATCCCTGCCTACACCCTCCAAGTACTGGAAGGAGCTCCGTCAGACCAGCTCATGCAACAGAGCCAAATGCCCCAACAGCCCTGGGTATCTAAAACCTCAGCCTCCGGTCTCTCGGCCTTCTCAGCTTCAGTTTTTGTTCAGCTTCTCCCTGTTGTCCTTTGTCATCTATAGCACACATGGTCTCCTTTCATCAGACTGCATCATTGTCTGCTGTCTCTCATTGCAGGTGTTTCATCACTGAAGGGTGCGTTCTCTCATTTCTCTCTCTCCATGTCAAAAACGGGATGCCTGAAACACATGGACAGTTCAGCAGAGCTGCATAATGTTAAGAAGCCACAGCCTTCTGATGTTACAGGTCCTGTATTAATTTCCTGTGTTCATTAGTCTGTGACATGTTGTCCTGTAACCAGAACTGTTGCCACAATCTCTTGACAACCTGTGATCTGACGTGTGCACTTGCGTGTCTCTCAGGCAACAGACCGACCAATGGGAATGATCTGGCTGGATGTGGCAAGTCTGAGACCATTTGACCTGGTGATTCCATTCACCATCCAGAAAGGAGAGGTCACAGGTAACAAGTCTACTTAATAAACAGATAGTTTGAGCATAATGATGTGTGTGTGTCATTGTTTTTGTCCTCTGCTTTAGGTGAGGTCCGAATGGCATCAGGCAAAGTTGCTAAGCTTGACATCACAGACAACAACGATGGCACAGTTGCTGACAAGTACGCTCCCACAGAGGCCGGTCTGCATGAGATGGATATCAAATACGATGGCACCCACATCCCAGGTATCTGCATATGGTCAGGAGAAATGCGTGGGAATGAAGTGCATGGAGAAAATAGTTTGGAAGGAAGTCACTAACCGCTTTTTTCTGTCTGTCAACAGGAAGTCCCTTGCAGTTCTACATGGATTGCATGAACGGTGCCTATGGCCCTGGCCTTATCCACGATCCATCTGGAGATGTTCCAAGACTACATGCCTGGAAACATTCTGCCCGAACCCACTGCTTCACCCTCCCCTGCAGCTGAGCCACAAACCTGCTGAAAACTGCTGTTCACAAACGCTGTCCATCTAATCTGACTGGGCTGGAGCTGTTTTGCAAAGAAGAATGGGCAAGAATTTCAGTCTCTAGATGTGCAAAGCTGGTAGAGACATACCCTAAAAGACTGGCAGCTGTAATTGCAGCAAAAGGTGGTTCTACAAAGTATTGACTCAGGGGGCTGAATAATTACGCACACCCCACATTTCAGTTATTTATTTGTAAAAAATGTTTGGAATCATGTATGATTTTCGTTCCACTTCTCACGTGTGCACCACTCTGTATTGGTCTTTCACGTGGAATTCCAATAAAATTGATTCATGTTTGTGGCTGTAATGTGACAAAATGTGGAAAAGTTCAAGGGGGCCGAATACTTTGCAAGCACTGTATAATATTGACAAACCAGCACTGGTATTGGTATCAGATCGATACTAGCTTTGTTTCTCTCTTCAGTCTGTCTGTAGACCACTGAACTGTATAAATGATTTTTGGAATGAAAAAATCGTTAACTTTCCTTTTCCCTGGGGCTTTGCATCAGTCGCCTCCTCCCAGCCTCATATTTCTGACAGTGTAATCAAACAGGTGCTTTGGTTTCATCTTCTCCACAACTGTATTTCCCCTCATGGTGGCTTCTTATCATAAGTAATGTGCCAAAACGTTATTACTTGCATGGGCTCACAGTGGGTAGTTGTGGGCGGGAGTGTGTGAGCAGGGCAAACCCACGCTTAACCTCCACAGGGCAACAGAAGTTTTGACCTTTGATGTCCCTATATGGGCCCAGATGGACAAAATTATTCTGGATGGGTTTTCTAAACCTGTAGTGGTCCAGTTCTTTAACCTGAGCCCCAAAGGGTTTTCTGAGCTTCCTGCTCGAAAATGAAATGCCCCAAATTAATTGAGTGCAATTACAAACTCTGTGTATACAATCGTGGTATCAAAAGAAAGCTAACACTTGTGAAATGTCATCAGAGGTGTAAATATTGCAGCAGATATTACTGTGTCAAAGTTACTGAGACTGGAACACAGAAAAGTGAGTAGATTTTATTCCCGCCAAATTTTTTTATTTATTTTTTAACATATAACCCTTTTAAAAACATGCTTCAGTTCACATTTCACAACAAACAAAGAAACAAACAACCTTTATTTGTCACATACACAATCATACAGGGTACAACATGCAGTGAAATGCTTGTGTCTGAGCTGCAGACCTTTAATTCCCGAAATTCAGTATAAACATCATCTGTGCAAAGTTTTATGTTTCTAAAGTGAAACCGTGAAAAATTACAGCACTGCCAACACATAAATATCCAGACGTTGAAGAAAAAGGCCCAATTTTGCACACATTGAACACCATGTCAGTTGAATTTTTTAGGTATTAAACAGCAGAAATTATTTAATTTTATTAACAGGCCTAAAAATACTTTTTGAGCCAATATTTTTTTCTTTTTTTACTTTTTTAAGTTGAACAACTAAACAACAAATATACATAATAATGCAGTTATAGAAAGGGCAGGAAAAATGTCACAGCTTGCAGCATCTTTTACAACTCATGTATACAAATACAAGTCGGTAAACAAAAAGGAATACATTAGGAGAAAAAAAACAAAAAAAATGATTAAGAAAGAAAAAAGGGTGCTCGAGGTATAAATAACGTATAAATCAAGTGAAACATTGACACAGCTCCTGTGTTTTACATGCTTTGGAATTTGTGCTGTTCTTTAGATTCTCTAGATAACTGTGGTGGTTTTGTGGTCTTCTTTTGCGGCTCTTTCAGTGAATTTTAGTCAGAGCGCGGTGAAGCTTGGTGTTTGGAATCGGTGATAGCTCTGGAAGATAACCAGCCTTTCTTTATCCGGTTACATGAGGTCTGATGAATTTGTGGTTCAGTTTTGTTTGTTTAGTGGACTTGTGTGCATTTACGTAACTGCTCTTTTAATCATGGCTTGTTTTCGTTGTGTTTGGTGGTTGTAGAAATGGTTTATATGAGATTTTAGCGGAGATGTGCCCACAGAGTGAATGTAAAATGCAAATGATGCAGTAGAAACAGTCTACGTCATTTCCTGGATGCTGTACGAAAAGTAGCGGTAAGAAATCGAAGGCGTGACCGTTATGATTTTGAATATAATATCTGTGTGTGCGCTGAGTAAGTACTGAGTAAGTACTTTCAAGGCATAGAAATGACTCAAAATATTTATAACACTGTCTTTGCTCACTTATAGATCGTTAGACACACAGATAACATTGCATGTGCATGTGGTGTTTGAAGTACTTTCAAGTACAGATGAGATAACACCTTATCATATTATCATCGTCAGAAGTGAGCATATACGCACGCACTCTTATCTCTTCTATGTAAAGTTTTGAATATACCTATAATCCAGGTAACCTTGATAACAGCGACTAATACTATTAGCTTAATCTAAGATATGGGTGTCGGAATAGGTGTTCTCCCACTTATTGCGCTACCATGAAGTGAGGGGTACAAGTTAAACTGTCCAGGGTTAACATAGAAAGACAATCATCCACACTCACATTCACACCTGCGGTCAGTTTAGAATCCGAAAAACGATGTGGGCTTCATAGATAATGGCAAACCTTCTGGAGGAAACCTGGTCTTGTTAGGAGAGACGGCATCCATCCCACTTTGGATGGAGCAGCTCTCATTTCTAGAAATATGGACCAATTTATTAAACCCCCAAAAATATGACTATCCAGAGTTGGGACCAGGAAGGAGAGTTGCAGTCTTACACGCCTCTCTGCAGCTTCTCTCCTCCTGCTACCCCCCAAAAACCCATCTCCATTGAGACTGTGTCAGCTCCCAAACAGACACAAAACAAACTTGGTGTTAAGACACCAATTTGGCAATTTGGGGGCACGGTCATTCTCTACACATGTTCAGATGCATCTATGCTTCTATGGAAACTGTTCTTATGGCGAGAGGTTCTGGTGCGAATGGACCGGAGCCTCCTGCCTGAGGGAGCAGGTCAAACAGACTGTGTCCAGGGTGAGAAGGGTCAGCTGTGATCCGAGCTGCACGCCCCAGTGTCCTGGAGGTGTACAGGTCCTGCAGAGATGGGAGTTTGCAGCCAATCACCTTCTCAGCAGAGCGCACAACACGCTGAAGTCTCTGTTTGTCCCTGATAGTGGCTCCAGCGTACCACACGGTGATGGAGGAGGTGAGGATGGAGTCGATGATTGCAGTGTAGAACTGCATCATCATCCGTGTTGGCAGGTTGAATTTCTTCAGCTGCCTCAGGAAGTACATCCTCTGCTACGGCATCATGCCCTTGGACTCATTTTTACAACTTTTTAGTAGGAAAAAAAGAGGAATTTTAATTAAAAAATGTTTGACATTTGTGAAAATGTAATTTTTCCTGTATTCATTTTTTTTGTTATTGTTTTTTTTTTTTACATTTGTTTTGGTTTTTATTGCCTTTTGAGTCAAAAGTCTCCAGATGCAGATGCTTGGTTTCCTGGTATTTCAAGACATTAATGCAATGGAGAGGGATTTAAAAAAGAAAGAAAGAAAAGAAACAGTGGAAAGTGAATCTCACATGAAGCGGAGGAGCTCAGAGTTCTCTCATTAGTCTAAATATCTTCGGAAGTGAGTGCAGATAG
This sequence comes from Oreochromis niloticus, assembly GCF_001858045.2. Taxonomy (NCBI): domain Eukaryota; kingdom Metazoa; phylum Chordata; class Actinopteri; order Cichliformes; family Cichlidae; genus Oreochromis; species Oreochromis niloticus. The sequence continues at coordinate 10,358 of NW_020328333.1, forward strand.
TAGTGGGAACATTTACTCAAGTACTTAAAATACATAAAGTCTGTGTTTCAGGTAGGTGTTTCCATGTTATACTAGATTCTGCTGTACTATGTTTTGGGTATAAATATTGTTTTTTCAGCTCACTGACACTTATTTTAAAGCTTTAGTTGTTTTTGTATTATAGCTCAATAAGGGCAATAACTATGTTACTAATTACAAAAAGTTGGCACACTGTACAATGTAAACAAACAGAATGTATATGTATATTATAGCACCAAATCACAGTAACAATCACCTCAAGCTGCTTTATGTTGTAAGGCAAAGACCCTACAGTAACAATAAAAACAAACAAACCCAAAAACCCAACAATAATCATATGACGCTCTTTGAGCAAGCACTTGGTGATAGTGGAAAGGGAAAACTCCCCTTTAACAGGAAGAAACCAGGCTTGGAGGGTGAGGGTGGTGGTGCTATGATGATTGTAAGACGAGCATGACCTGTGCACAGTGCAAGAAATGTGTGTGTGGGTGTGTGCGTGCATGAGTATGCACACACTCATCCATGTGTACACTTGTGCAGACAAGAAACTTGACTGTTGGACAACAACTGTTCCATGTTCTGATTATTTGAGCGATGTCATTATTTTCTGTTTCACAAATATGTACACCCCCCCCCCCCAAAACAAACAAACAAACAAACAAACAAAAAGAACAAGTACATAAAGACTCACACAAAAAAATAAAGCAGAAGAAAACCCTTCTTCAACTCTGCCGTGGCCGGTCCCAAGCCTGGATAAGGAAAGACGAAGGGTGAGTGAAAGGGATGTCTAGGGTCACAAAAATCAACATGACTCATTCTAAAGGGCACAGACGTGCACCCAAAATTAGAAAACAATTGGATGAAAGATTTTGAAGATTCACTAAATCTGTCATCACCAAAAACCAATAGGGTGTCAGTAATCTTGAAAAGATTTGAATGCAAACTTTCCAAGATACATTTATTCTACAATAAAAGTTTGGCCTGATGGCGGTGCTGGGGTTCTACAGTGTGGCCTGGTGGCCAAGTGGCAAGGTGTTAGTGTTGTAAACTGAAGATCTTGGATTCAATACCCATCTATACCTTTAATACAAGCTGACAAGGGAAACAAAAAGTCCCTTTCTGTACTAGACACTAGCTGTAAGAAACAACAGTCCGTCCAGGAGCAATGTTCTCCCGAAAGTCTGTTCTGGGCATCTTTTTCACTCATCAAAGTGACTTCTTCAGTTTCACCTGACTGCAGGTTTCCACAGCCTTATAAAGAGTACATCTGCATAATGTCAGAAATTATACACAAGCATAAAATAACAGTCCACTCAAGTTTTACAAAACACCATTGCTTATTGAGTAATAGAGCGTTATATACTGTTTATGATTTAACACCACCATGATGGTTTGTGGAGCATTGTGGAGTGAAATGTCACTGCTAAAGCTTGGCTGAAACTGGGTGATAGTAATTCTAACAGAATAATGCCGGTGTTGACCAGATGCACTATAAATGTGGCAACACTTTACAAGCTTGCAACATTTTTTCATGCTTTCCTTGGAATGATGTTCGCATTTGGCAATCTTTCTCTGGGTTTTTGGAATATTGGAGAATGTTGCTTTTGAATGGACTGATTCTTATGCAGTGATTCTCTACTTTGAGCACTCAAACCAACTAAGATGACAAACATGTTCATCAATTCATTTAATTGAACAATTCAAGAGGAATATGATGTTACGGTATGGACAAAGCTCAGCCTGTGTGGCATAGTGGCCAAGTGGCAAGGCATTGGTCTCGTCTGCCAAAGCTCATGGGTTCAATCCCCATCTGTGCCTTTAGTACAGTGATTAAAAACCTGTTTGATTCTGTACTTGCTGATCACGTTGCTTTAAGTAGGGGAAACACTCTGCTCCCAATAACCAAAACACTGAACAGAACTTTAGACATGACTCTGGTGCAACAACATCACTGTTGTTGGCGCTTTACTCAGTGTGAGTATCAGTTTCCTTTACTCACAGGTTAAATATTTAACAGAATATAACATACGTTGTGAAGAGTCAAAGTGGACGATCCAAACAGGATATCTGACAACAGGAGACATTCGCAAAAGCATATTTACACTGATAATTCATATTAATGTTAATAATGACAATTTAATGACCATAATGCTTCCATCAAACTGAAATCCACCATTAATAAATCCTCAATTGATTTTTAGACACAACTACATTTAAGGGCCCAAATTTCCCAAATGACCACAAATTAGATGTTAAAGTCTTTTTCAAACCTACAGATACACATGCCTTACTGTTCAGAACAAGTTTTCACCCAAAAACACACATTTGCAGGGATAATTAAATCCCAA
>NW_020328334.1:0-11756 GCF_001858045.2 Oreochromis niloticus
TATGGTGCTCGGTAAAGATGACACGCCGACTCACTTCTTCTGTTTTTGGGTTTTTTTGGTTTGACAAAGTTTGTTTTCATATTAAACCAATGTCAGTGACGTCATTCTATGCCACTACCACAGGTAGGAAAAGCCTGAATCCGTAGATCTTTTTCTTTCTTTTTGTTGTCTAAAACACAAAAATCGCCAAACAGTCAGCTCACAAAGTTGCAGCTTGGTGGCAATTTGGCAGAACAGCCAATGACTTAAAGCATTTAGGTGCATATATCTTGCCACAAGACATGTGTGCTAAGCTAGCTAAATTAGTTTCTGTTAGCGAATCAAGTTCAAGCTCCTCACATATCATCATCCAGGGTACAGTCATATGCTGATGAGGAATCCCATGCAGGCAACATTAAGGCAGTGTAACAAGTTAAATATGCACTAATTTTAAGCTATTTCCTAATATCTAACATAAAAAAGGCAGTTTACATTGTAAACTGAAAATGTAAGGAGTAAACTTACAAAATCCTAAACATAAAACATAAAAAAGGCAGTTTACAAAATCCTAAAACATAAAAATAGATTTAAAATAATGATAAATGTTTGCCTGCAACTGACACAGCCAACACAAATGTCATTGAAAAAAACCAAACCCTGTGATAACATGTTTTTGTTTTTCTAGAATAGAAGAAGCACATTTTAAAAAGCCAGTAGGAATAAATCTTTGTTGTTACTGCATGATTAGAATGAAGTAACAACAAGTCTGGCTGGAATCAGAAGTGGTAATCTGTGTACTGTGCTAGTGATCTGCATAATTCACCTTAGATGGTCATCTGTTTGGATGGCTGAAGTGGGTTAACGACACAGCTAATTTCATCAGGCTGCTACTGAAACATCTAAAATGATCTGCGTCCACGATCCACCAGCTCAACAGCAACATCTGTCAGCTGTGCATCCAACCGGAGGCCTTGGCCTGCTGTGCTCAGGCGCTGGGCCGCGATTTCCGTCCCTTGTTGACGACCTGGCTGTATCCTGTGCTGGAGAAAGCTGGTGAGGAGACGCTGCTGGTCAGCCAGGCGGCGCTGAGCTCCATATGGAACATCAATAAGGTCTGTGGATACGCTTCCCTCAAGGAACTGATCAATGAGAACTCTGACTACCTGCTTAATGACATATCACTCAACCTTCAGAGGCTCAGCCTGCATTTACAGGTAGTTATGATGTGTTTTTTGTTTTTACCCAAATGGACACAGAAATAACTGCTGGAGGGTTTACCCGATTTCCTCCTTGGTCTGCTTAAGCCTGTGCTGCCCTGAGCTTGTACTGTATTTCATTATAATCCTGTCTTGTTGGCCAGGCTCCACCGGTGTTGACAGTTCTGTTGACTCACTCTGACTGCAGCCTGCTGGTCGGGGACATGGTTCAGGATCTGGATCTCAGCTACGAGCGCACAGCTGCTCTTTTCTGCTCCGCGCTGCACGCGCTCATGAAGGCACTGGGTAAGATTTCAACAGTGATGTCAGCTTGAGTCTCACGTATACTGGGAGTCAAAGAGGACAAGGAAGAAAATGTGACTCATTGCATGCTCTGCCACATGTTTTATGTTGCTTAACTTTATGTTTTCTGCAGTGCCTTTCAAAGTTTCTATCAAGGAGTACACTTCAGGATGTATAATTTGCTCGTTATCAAATTATCAGTATCTTTGGAAACATTTAATACATCGCGATGTTTAATTGCTGAGTGGTTTTCTGTTGTAGAATTAATATTCATAATAATATTCATACAGAAGTTTTACAAGCCCGCACAGTAAAAATGTATGAATTAAATGTTACTGATGGGCTCTTTTCAAAAACATCAGCGTCTGTGTCACACTGATTTTGATTAACTGACTTATTTTATTGTAACCAAACCTATGCTCATATTGTTGTCTTGTTTTTCCTTTAGCGAGGTGGTTTCCTTCCACTTGTAGCAGGACCAGTACGTCTGCCAGCTCCAGGCAAAGCTCCAGTGACCAGGAAGACCTCAGCATTCGCCAGTTCCTGCTGAATTACCGCAAACAGAAAGAACTGGCAGAGGGCATTGGAATAGAGGACGATGACACTGAAGACCGAGGTAATAGGTCTGTCTAAGGGCCAGTGGAATATCAGCTGTAGACTGTAGTGGTGGTTATATTAGATTCAGAGTGTAGAGGAGATGACCCTTTTATGACCAGCAGGAAGGCACACACACACACGCAGTGTCTTAGGTTAATGACACACCATATGGGGTTTACAATGGGGGGTTGCTTTTATAAAACTGTTTGTAACAAAGAGTTGAGATTTGCAGAGGGACTCCCGGGCCATGCACATCTCCATTCTCGAAGATGAATAAGTGATAGAAGACGAATAAATGGTTGGGAAGTAACTATTAACCCTCACTATAAAGACATAAATGGTAACTATAAGTAACCACACAAGAGGTTTACTGCAGTGTAACTAAGGGAGGGTTCAGGGTCACCTGATCCAAGGCTGACTATATGCTTTATCAAATAGGAAAGTTGTAAGTGTAATGTTGAAAGTACAGAGGGTGTCTGTCTCCTGAATCCAAACTGGGAGCTGGTTCAGAGCAGAGCCCTGAAAGCTGAAGGCTCTGCCTCCCATTCTACTTTTAGAAAGAGCTAGTCTGAGAGTGAAGAGCTGTACCGGGGTGATGTGATACCTTAATGTGTTTAAGATATGACGGGGCCTCATAATTCAAGACCTTGTTGAAATATTGCCATGTCTTTATAACTCAGTCTTCCTACGTGTTGCATCATTGCTGGAGATTTGTTAGGACAGCTCAGTGATCTGTGGTTTGTTGGGCTCCTCTGAAAATATGACACAGTGTCTGAGAGTAGTGGAAGACAGAGTCAGTGAGCCTTCACTACCATAACTTAGCCAGTGAGTATGTAGACATGAACTGACCTGATACTGTCACAACAGCTAGATATGTAGTTCTTTACTCCAGGACACCGTCCAGCTGCTGGGAGCGAGCCCTGAAGCAGTCAATGACATCTGCTGCAGCAAAACTTGCATTTTGCTAGTGTTTATACTCAAAATCAGTATATAATCAGTCTCAGAAAGCTCTTGTGGTTGTTAGTCAGTCCTACCTTCTCTGTTTCAATGTATATGTGAGAAGGGAATTGCATAAATTGCACAGATCCATTCCCCTACAGAGGCTTTGTGATTGGTCCTGATGGCTGCAGCCGTTTCGCTATATCACTTTGACGCCGTTTTAATCCGCTCCAATGCCTTATCTTTTTCCCTCTCTCAATTCCCTCCATCATCCCTGCCTACACCCTCCAAGTACTGGAAGGAGCTCCGTCAGACCAGCTCATGCAACAGAGCCAAATGCCCCAACAGCCCTGGGTATCTAAAACCTCAGCCTCCGGTCTCTCGGCCTTCTCAGCTTCAGTTTTTGTTCAGCTTCTCCCTGTTGTCCCTTTGTCATCTATAGCACACATGGTCTCCTTTCATCAGACTGCATCATTGTCTGCTGTCTCTCATTGCAGGTGTTTCATCACTGAGAGGGTGCGTTCTCTCATTTCTCTCTCTCCATGTCAAAAACGGGATGCCTGAAACACATGGACAGTTCAGCAGAGCTGCATAATGTTAAGAAGCCACAGCCTTCTGATGTTACAGGTCCTGTATTAATTTCCTGTGTTCATTTAGTCTGTGACATGTTGTCGCTGTAACCAGAACTGTTGCCACAATCTCTTAACAACCTGTGATCTGACGTGTGCACTTGCGTGTCTCTCAGGCAACAGACCGACCAATGGGAATGATCTGGCTGGATGTGGCAAGTCTGAGACCATTTGACCTGGTGATTCCATTCACCATCCAGAAAGGAGAGGTCACAGGTAACAAGTCTACTTAATAAACAGATAGTTTGAGCATAATGATGTGTGTGTGTCATTGTTTTTGTCCTCTGCTTTAGGTGAGGTCCGAATGGCATCAGGCAAAGTTGCTAAGCTTGACATCACAGACAACAACGATGGCACAGTTGCTGACAAGTACGCTCCCACAGAGGCCGGTCTGCATGAGATGGATATCAAATACGATGGCACCCACATCCCAGGTATCTGCATATGGTCAGGAGAAATGCGTGGGAATGAAGTGCATGGAGAAAATAGTTTGGAAGGAAGTCACTAACCGCTCTTTTTCTGTCTGTCAACAGGAAGTCCCTTGCAGTTCTACATGGATTGCATGAACGGTGCCTATGGCCCTGGCCTTATCCACGATCCATCTGGAGATGTTCCAAGACTACATGCCTGGAAACATTCTGCCCGAAACCCACTGCTTCACCCCTCCCCTGCAGCTGAGCCACAAACCTGCTGAAAACTGCTGTTCACAAACGCTGTCCATCTAATCTGACTGGGCTGGAGCTGTTTTGCAAAGAAGAATGGGCAAGAATTTCAGTCTCTAGATGTGCAAAGCTGGTAGAGACATACCCTAAAAGACTGGCAGCTGTAATTGCAGCAAAAGGTGGTTCTACAAAGTATTGACTCAGGGGGCTGAATAATTACGCACACCCCATTTCAGTTATTTATTTGTAAAAAATGTTTGGAATCATGTATGATTTTCGTTCCACTTCTCACGTGTGCACCACTCTGTATTGGTCTTTCACGTGGAATTCCAATAAAATTGATTCATGTTTGTGGCTGTAATGTGACAAAATGTGGAAAAGTTCAAGGGGCCGAATACTTTCGCAAGCCACTGTATAATATTGACAAACCAGCACTGGTATTGGTATCAGATCGATACTAGCTTTGTTTCTCTCTTCAGTCTGTCTGTAGACCACTGAACTGTATAAATGATTTTTTGGAATGAAAAAATCGTTAACTTTCCTTTTCCCTGGGGCTTTGCATCAGTCGCCTCCTCCCAGCCTCATATTTCTGACAGTGTAATCAAACAGGTGCTTTGGTTTCATCTTCTCCACAACTGTATTTCCCCTCATGGTGGCTTCTTATCATAAGTAATGTGCCAAAACGTTATTACTTGCATGGGCTCACAGTGGGTAGTTGTGGGCGGGAGTGTGTGAGCAGGGCAAACCCACGCTTAACCTCCACAGGGCAACAGAAGTTTTGACCTTTGATGTCCCTATATGGGCCCAGATGGACAAAATTATTCTGGATGGGTTTTCTAAAACCTGTAGTGGTCCAGTTCTTTAACCTGAGCCCCAAAGGGTTTTCTGAGCTTCCTGCTCGAAAATGAAATGCCCCAAATTAATTGAGTGCAATTACAAACTCTGTGTATACAATCGTGGTATCAAAAGAAAGCTAACACTTGTGAAATGTCATCAGAGGTGTAAATATTGCAGCAGATATTACTGTGTCAAAGTTACTGAGACTGGAACACAGAAAAAGTGAGTAGATTTTATTCCCGCCAAATTTTTTTATTTATTTTTTTAACATATAACCCTTTTAAAAACATGCTTCAGTTCACATTTCACAACAAACAAAGAAACAAACAACCTTTATTTGTCACATACACAATCATACAGGGTACAACATGTAGTGAAATGCTTGTGTCTGAGCTGCAGACCTTTAATTCCCGAAATTCAGTATAAACATCATCTGTGCAAAGTTTTATGTTTCTAAAGTGAAACCGTGAAAAATTACAGCACTGCCAACACATAAATATCCAGACGTTGAACAAAAAGGCCCAATTTTGCACACATTGAACACCATGTCAGTTGAATTTTTTAGGTATTAAACAGCAGAAATTATTTAATTTTATTAACAGGCCTAAAAATACTTTTTGAGCCAATATTTTTTTCTTTTTTTACTTTTTTAAGTTGAACAACTAAACAACAAATATACATAATAATGCAGTTATAGAAAGGGCAGGAAAAATGTCACAGCTTGCAGCATCTTTTACAACTCATGTATACAAATACAAGTCGGTAAACAAAAAAGGAATACATTAGGAGAAAAAAAAAAAAAAATGATTAAGAAAGAAAAAAGGGTGCTCGAGGTATAAATAACGTATAAATCAAGTGAAACATTTGACACAGCTCCTGTGTTTTACATGCTTTGGAATTTGTGCTGTTCTTTAGATTCTCTAGATAACTGTGGTGGTTTTTGTGGTCTTCTTTTGCGGCTCTTTCAGTGAATTTTAGTCAGAGCGCGGTGAAGCTTGGTGTTTGGAATCGGTGATAGCTCTGGAAGATAACCAGCCTTTCTTTATCCGGTTACATGAGGTCTGATGAATTTGTGGTTCAGTTTTGTTGTTTAGTGGACTTGTGTGCATTTACGTAACTGCTCTTTTAATCATGGCTTGTTTTCGTTGTGTTTGGTGGTTGTAGAAATGGTTTATATGAGATTTTAGCGGAGATGTGCCCACAGAGTGAATGTAAAATGCAAATGATGCAGTAGAAACAGTCTACGTCATTTCCTGGATGCTGTACGAAAAGTAGCGGTAAGAAATCGAAGGCGTGACCGTTATGATTTTGAATATAATATCTGTGTGTGCGCTGAGTAAGTACTGAGTAAGTACTTTCAAGGCATAGAAATGACTCAAAATATTTATAACACTGTCTTTGCTCACTTATAGATCGTTAGACACACAGATAACATTGCATGTGCATGTGGTGTTTGAAGTACTTTCAAGTACAGATGAGATAACACCTTATCATATTATCATCGTCAGAAGTGAGCATATACGCACGCACTCTTATCTCTTCTATGTAAAGTTTTGAATATACCTATAATCCAGGTAACCTTTGATAACAGCGCACTAATACTATTAGCTTAATCTAAGATATGGGTGTCGGAATAGGTGTTCTCCCACTTATTGCGCTACCATGAAGTGAGGGGTACAAGTTAAACTGTCCAGGGTTAACATAGAAAGACAATCATCCACACTCACATTCACACCTGCGGTCAGTTTAGAATCCGAAAAACGATGTGGGCTTCATAGATAATTGGCAAACCTTCTGGAGGAAACCTGGTCTTGTTAGGAGAGACGGCATCCATCCCACTTTGGATGGAGCAGCTCTCATTTCTAGAAATATGGACCAATTTATTAAACCCCCAAAAATATGACTATCCAGAGTTGGGACCAGGAAGGAGAGTTGCAGTCTTACACGCCTCTCTGCAGCTTCTCTCCTCCTGCTACCCCCCAAAAACCCATCTCCATTGAGACTGTGTCAGCTCCCAAACAGACAAAAAACAAACTTGGTGTTAAGACACCAATTTGGCAATTTGGGGGCACGGTCATTCTCTACACATGTTCAGATGCATCTATGCTTCTATGGAAACTGTTCTTATGGCGAGAGGTTCTGGTGCGAATGGACCGGAGCCTCCTGCCTGAGGGGAGCAGGTCAAACAGACTGTGTCCAGGGTGAGAAGGGTCAGCTGTGATCCGAGCTGCACGCCCCAGTGTCCTGGAGGTGTACAGGTCCTGCAGAGATGGGAGTTTGCAGCCAATCACCTTCTCAGCAGAGCGCACAACACGCTGAAGTCTCTGTTTGTCCCTGATAGTGGCTCCAGCGTACCACACGGTGATGGAGGAGGTGAGGATGGAGTCGATGATTGCAGTGTAGAACTGCATCATCATCCGTGTTGGCAGGTTGAATTTCTTCAGCTGCCTCAGGAAGTACATCCTCTGCTACGGCATCATGCCCTTGGACTCATTTTTACAACTTTTTAGTAGGAAAAAAAGAGGAATTTTAATTAAAAAATGTTTGACATTTGTGAAAATGTAATTTTTCCTGTATTCATTTTTTTTGTTATTGTTTTTTTTTTTTACATTTGTTTTGGTTTTTATTGCCTTTTGAGTCAAAAGTCTCCAGATGCAGATGCTTGGTTTCCTGGTATTTCAAGACATTAATGCAATGGAGAGGGATTTAAAAAAGAAAGAAAGAAAAGAAACAGTGGAAAGTGAATCTCACATGAAGCGGAGGAGCTCAGAGTTCTCTCATTAGTCTAAATATCTTCGGAAGTGAGTGCAGATAGTAGTGGGAACATTTACTCAAGTACTTAAAATACATAAAGTCTGTGTTTCAGGTAGGTGTTTCCATGTTATACTAGATTCTGCTGTACTATGTTTTGGGTATAAATATTGTTTTTTCAGCTCACTGACACTTATTTTAAAGCTTTAGTTGTTTTTGTATTATAGCTCAATAAGGGCAATAACTATGTTACTAATTACAAAAAGTTGGCACACTGTACAATGTAAACAAACAGAATGTATATGTATATTATAGCACCAAATCACAGTAACAATCACCTCAAGCTGCTTTATGTTGTAAGGCAAAGACCCTACAGTAACAATAAAAAACAAACAAACCCAAAAACCCAACAATAATCATATGACGCTCTTTGAGCAAGCACTTGGTGATAGTGGAAAGGGAAAACTCCCCTTTAACAGGAAGAAACCAGGCTTGGAGGGTGAGGGTGGTGGTGCTATGATGATTGTAAGACGAGCATGACCTGTGCACAGTGCAAGAAATGTGTGTGTGGGTGTGTGCGTGCATGAGTATGCACACACTCATCCATGTGTACACTTGTGCAGACAAGAAACTTGACTGTTGGACAACAACTGTTCCATGTTCTGATTATTTGAGCGATGTCATTATTTTCTGTTTCACAAATATGTACACCCCCCCCCCCCCAAAAACAAACAAACAAACAAACAAACAAAAAGAACAAGTACATAAAGACTCACACAAAAATAAAGCAGAAGAAAACCCTTCTTCAACTCTGCCGTGGCCGGTCCCAAGCCTGGATAAGGAAAGACGAAGGGTGAGTGAAAGGGATGTCTAGGGTCACAAAAATCAACATGACTCATTCTAAAGGGCACAGACGTGCACCCAAAATTAGAAAACAATTGGATGAAAGATTTTGAAGATTCACTAAATCTGTCATCACCAAAAACCAATAGGGTGTCAGTAATCTTGAAAAGATTTGAATGCAAACTTTCCAAGATACATTTATTCTACAATAAAAGTTTGGCCTGATGGCGGTGCTGGGGTTCTACAGTGTGGCCTGGTGGCCAAGTGGCAAGGTGTTAGTGTTGTAAACTGAAGATCTTGGATTCAATACCCATCTATACCTTTAATACAAGCTGACAAGGGAAACAAAAAGTCCCTTTCTGTACTAGACACTAGCTGTAAGAAACAACAGTCCGTCCAGGAGCAATGTTCTCCCGAAAGTCTGTTCTGGGCATCTTTTTCACTCATCAAAGTGACTTCTTCAGTTTCACCTGACTGCAGGTTTCCACAGCCTTATAAAGAGTACATCTGCATAATGTCAGAAATTATACACAAGCATAAAAAACAGTCCACTCAAGTTTTACAAAACACCATTGCTTATTGAGTAATAGAGCGTTATATACTGTTTATGATTTAACACCACCATGATGGTTTGTGGAGCATTGTGGAGTGAAATGTCACTGCTAAAGCTTGGCTGAAACTGGGTGATAGTAATTCTAACAGAATAATGCCGGTGTTGACCAGATGCACTATAAATGTGGCAACACTTTACAAGCTTGCAACATTTTTTCATGCTTTCCTTGGAATGATGTTCGCATTTGGCAATCTTTCTCTGGGTTTTTGGAATATTGGAGAATGTTGCTTTTGAATGGACTGATTCTTATGCAGTGATTCTCTACTTTGAGCACTCAAACCAACTAAGATGACAAACATGTTCATCAATTCATTTAATTGAACAATTCAAGAGGAATATGATGTTACGGTATGGACAAAGCTCAGCCTGTGTGGCATAGTGGCCAAGTGGCAAGGCATTGGTCTCGTCTGCCAAAGCTCATGGGTTCAATCCCCATCTGTGCCTTTAGTACAGTGATTAAAAACCTGTTTGATTCTGTACTTGCTGATCACGTTGCTTTAAGTAGGGGAAACACTCTGCTCCCAATAACCAGAAACACTGAACAGAACTTTAGACATGACTCTGGTGCAACAACATCACTGTTGTTGGCGCTTTACTCAGTGTGAGTATCAGTTTCCTTTACTCACAGGTTAAATATTTAACAGAATATAACATACGATGTGAAGAGTCAAAGTGGACGATCCAAACAGGATATCTGACAACAGGAGACATTCGCAAAAGCATATTTACACTGATAATTCATATTAATGTTAATAATGACAATTTAATGACCATAATGCTTCCATCAAACTGAAATCCACCATTAATAAATCCTCAATTGATTTTTTAGACACAACTACATTTAAGGGCCCAAATTTCCCAAATGACCACAAATTAGATGTTAAAGTCTTTTTCAAACCTACAGATACACATGCCTTACTGTTCAGAACAAGTTTTCACCCAAAACACACATTTGCAGGGATAATTAAATCCCAATTACTGAGATTTCACAGGATCTGCACTCAACAGAGTGATTTGGGGGAAGCTGTCAAGATTTTATTCTCAGCTCTCTCCACTAGGGGTACTGTTGGTCCTTTTTAAGAAAATGTTTCAATTCATTCTTGCAGACCAAGCCAATTGATGTTTCTCCCCTCATCCCAGTGGTGATCACATATTCTCCTCCACCTGCAAATTGGTCAGAGTTATCAAGAGCAACTTTCAAAGGTTCACTCAGGACACATATGCTTCAGGATCACAAGGCAATTGCAGCCTTCAGGAGGAACAAAAACCTGGGTGATCTCCTTGTAAAGGCTAAAATCTCACCTCTCTCTGAGCCTAAGCGCAGAGATCAGGGCAATTTTTCCAGCACCACAAGTGGGTGGGCAGTTATTCCAATGGTAATGTTTTTCTATCACTGTGCAAAGGGACTCCAAGATCTAAAAACTGTGTATATTTGATCACTTGTAGGAACTGTGGAATCCAATATGTGGGAGAAACAGGAAATACACTTTTGGTTAGATTCACAGTTTTTGCCTTGTTGGGAGCTTTTAAGGACCAGCCTTGAATTTTACACATTTGATAAGTGAAGACTGGATGCTTAGTGACGAGAGCTGGGATAATCTGGACAGAATCTGCAGCCTGCATCTCCAAATCAGAAATGGCTTTAGATCTGACGCTAGCAGACAGGCATGCATGTCTCAGGGTGATTACACACTAACACATTGTGATTAATCACACACATTTGTATACATTTTATTCACAAGATTTAAAAAAAAAAAAAAAAAAAAAACACTATACAAAATGTGTTTTGTGACAGGCCGCTAGTAACAAAATGCTTAAAGATTTAAAATTGGTTAAGTTTTCTTTATGTGCACACACATTCCTTGACTTAGGTGCTTTTTAATTCTCCAACAATGGTCAGTGCCAAGTGTTTCACAAACAAAACAAACAAAAAAAAAATTACTCAGAAAATGGTCAGGTACAAGAACTGGACTAAAAAGGAGTGGAAAACCAGATAATGTCCAAAGAAATACTTCAGCGTGTGGCTCACGACTTTTGCACAGTACTGTAATGTTATTAATAATGAAAGATGTCAAAATGTAGCTTTCTCATTTTTAAAAAATTCCCATACACATTATTCTTTTCTTCTAGTGAAGTGCCCTCCTTCTGACCTTAGGGTAACTAATTTCTCAGACAGTGACATCACGGTGCGCTGGGAAGCTGCAGATGATGATGATGTTTCTTACCTCACTAAGTGGAGGCGACCTGAGACAGGTGGGAAGAACTATTGGATTGTTGGAGTACATATTATGAAGTAAAAAATACAATGTCTCAATAAACTGTTGTCCTGTGTCTTAAGGAGCATCAGATATCACTGTCTGCACTCTATGGAGATGGAGCTCAGAGTGAAGCTGTGGCCGTATGCTAC